>NW_019396594.1:111090-120190 GCF_000591075.1 Eurytemora carolleeae | reverse complement strand
TTATTAAAACTTCAAAAAAGAACATGTCTGCCAAAAAAATTACAAAAATCTTGCGTAACAATATTTGTTAATTTACATAATTAACCCAATTGACCTGATAACAATGAACAAATTATATAAAAGGAAAAACTATTTTATTTTCAATGTTTCGTAGTTTGGAAGAAAAAAACTCAAGTTGAATCACTTTTTTAAAATCAAAACAAACAATTCTTTGTTTATTGTTTGGAGTACGTGGAATTGGGAAGAGAAAATTCTGTATTAGGAGCGGGGGGGGTGTTAAACAGCTGACATTTGATGACGACATTTATAGAAGACGACTTTTAAAATTGTTATTACTATGCAATAAATTAATAACATTTGTTGTAAAGTGTATTTAATTGCCTCAAAAGTAATATTCTTAATTTATTAACAAAAAATTGATGAAAGTTTAACATTAATTTCATTTGAATCCATAACCTTCGTTAAGAACTTTAAAAATAGAATGTTATAAGCAGACATTTTTATGTTCCGAGCGCGGCAATGGCGCTTTTGCGTAATAATTCATAAATCCGAAAAAAATTATTTTTTATTTTATTTTTAGAAGTAAGAATTGAGGGGGTACACTTATGTACATTTATCCACATTAAGGCGTATTTTAATTAATTATGGTTCATCTCATTTTAATGTCACAAGTTGTATATCTGTTCAGGCTGACCAACCGGACGACGCGACCTTTGGGGATTAAATTTTTATCCCCTAAAAATGCAGATTTGGGGATTTTGGAAGTCTTTGGGGATATGGGGATTTGGTAATTTTCTAGAGAGCGAATTTTGGACCCCCCCCGGCCCCCCCCCTCCTATTAATTTTTTACATGGATCTTAAGAGGATCTTAAATGTAAGACATGTGGCCGCAGCGCTCGGCCCCCTAAGCATGTCCTAGCCGCAGCGCTCGGCCCGGAGAAAGTGTCTTAACCTAACCTAACCTTAAATTTAGTATTTTCTGCATTCATATCTAGTTTGTTAATTTACTATATAGTTGATTAATTCAATTAACTAGTTAATTGATTCATTATTTAGTTGATTTATTCATCAACTAATTAATTTTTGTAAGATTTTTGTAAGATTTTTGTTACTTTTTATATATTTGTATGAAAATCATAAGTAAATTCAATTTATTAAATCTTGCTATACAATAAGTATCCATTTTTCTTCATGCGNTATATATATATATATAATATATATATATAATTTGTCTAAAAATAATCAGTTATCCTTATTTTTGACTAAAACCGATGGCTACTTGTGGTAATAATTGTTTCAATTGCCAACCTTTGCCTTTAAAATTGGTCCACATTTGGTGAATTTTAAGGGATTTCCAATTTATGTTTAGGTGATGAAAAGGAGTTTTCTTCTAGTTTTAGGGAATAATTCAATTTTTACAGATGATCACCCAGGTTCTGTTGAAACTAACCAAATTTAAAAGTTTTTATGTTGATACTTCAATGCTATTATTGTCATTTTTTGATTCATAGAATAAACAATGGCTGGAACTTCTGGTGGGAGTGGGAATGAAACAATGGGAGAGGAGGAGGGGGAATGGGAATATTACGATGATGATCAAGTTCTCCCGGATTTTTGGCAGGTTGGAGTTTTGGATGATTTTTCAGAGGACGTGATTTTTTTCCAGCTTACAGTTTTTCTTTTATCGATCTAGAAAATATATTTTTTTCTATGTGACATTATTTTTGTATGTAAATCGTCCCAAATCACTAGAGTAAACCGTCTAAGCCTGAAAAGGTCTTGTCTTTAGAATGTTTAAGAGTTTTCCTTTTAATTCGTCCAATGTAGAAATATCACATTTATGTCAAGTTTCATCTGATAAGTATATGTACTTAAAATTAAAAGTCTACTGAAATTTCCTAATGGCTAGTCATTTTATTTTTTTAATAAACTGTCTTTTTACTAAACATTTTGTGTTTATTAATGTTTAATTAATTAATTAAATTTAAGAACTTGTTTCCAGTTTTTATAACTTTGATATAAAAAAGTTGAATGTTGTACAAATGTAAAATTTTATCGAATCAAGTGTTTGAGAGGAACAATTTTGATATTTTAAAGTCTTGATTATTTAGGGGTTTGTAGATTCTGGAACAGATTTTAAGAAACCTGTGGAATCTTGGCTTCGATATTTCTCAGCACCGTTTGGTAACTCAACATTTTTTGTTTGTTTGAAATATTTAATTTATAAAAGTTTTCAGTTTTGACGTTTATTGTTTGTCAATAAACGCCAAAACTGTTGAACCGATAGGGCCAAAATTTTTTGTGGGACCTCGCGTGACCTCAATGGAAGGTTTATGGATAATCGAATTTTCAAAAATTTGCTTCTAACAAAATGCGATTTTTTAAAAAATTTGAAAATCCACGAAATGTTTTTTATAAAATCCGCGAGTTTTTTGTTTTGTTTTACAATGTATTCAAAGAGAAAAGTTAACAAATGAAATAGATGATAAGGGCGTCTAGTAATTTAAAAATAACATTTTCTCATTAATATAAACAAATGAAAAGCAAGTAAATACATAACACAAAATTTCATTAAATTACTTACTATTGAATGATTTGTTGAAACACTTAAACTTTCTTATTTCATAATATTTGTCAAAATGTCATCAAAATTAAACGTTTATCTTTTTATTTTATAAATCAGACAAAGTGTTTATAATTTAGGGAATCCATATGGTTGGAATATGTATCTGTTTATATTTTAGAGAATCCATACGGTTGGAATATGTATCTGTTTATGTTTTAGAGAATCCATATGGTTGGAATATATATCTGTTTATATTTTAGAGAATCCATATGGTTGAAATATATATCTTTTTACATTTTAGAGAGTCCATATGGTTGAAATATATATCTGTTTATATTTTAGAGAATCCATAAGGTTGGATAAGTATGTATGTGTTTATATTTTAGGGAATCCAGAAGGTTGGAATATATATCTTTTTATATTTTAGGGAATCGATATGGTTGGAATATATATCTGTTTATATTTTAGAGAATCCATATAGTTGGAAAATGTATCTGTTTATATTTTAGAGAATCCAAATGCTGGGAATATGTATCTGTTTATGTTTTAGAGAATCCATATGGTTGGAATATGTATCGTGAGTTCTGGAGGGTTTGGGTTCCTCTTCTTCTAGCTCCTAGGTAGTTTATTTATTCATTCATTCATTCATTCAGTCATTCATTTATTCATCCTTTCATTTATTCATCCTTTCATTTATTCATTTATGCATGCGTTCACTGTTTATTTTTTAACTTATCAATCGACCATTTGGTCAAATTGTAAGTGGTAATCTTTTCTCTGATCACAATTCACAATTACATCTTTTTGATTACAATTGAAAGGATTGAGCTAAAGGGACTGTAAGGGTTATTTCAAAAATCGATTGAGTTAAGCTTTATTTCTGCAAGATGAGAAAATGAGTTAAACTATTGCTCTTTATTCAAAAGTTAGGGATGATTTGATTAAATTCTCTCCATATAGAGGGAGGGAAGGCAGATATACCGCAACAATTTCTAATCACGCCGCAGAAAATGTATTGCGGCAAGTGCGCATAACAATTTGTAATATATACCTCTACTCTAGGCATAACACAACAAGTGTTGATAAGCTGAGTGAGACCGAGGAGAGAAGAATCCAGGAGATTCTTCTTGACACGCTGCTACAATTCATCGCGGGCACTGAGCAGGTCGGTCATCCTTATATTAAAGGGAATGAACTAATGAGAAAATGAGAATTCGATACAAAATCATACACTGATGAGTTTTTTATTTTTCTTATTTTAATGTCTTATCATAATTGTCCAAAAAATTCAACTAATATTTACTGATCTGGAATATAAATTCATAAGTCAAATCACTTCTATTCAACATGCATTAGCTAAATCATAACTAAAAAAAAAATACAAAAAGATAATTAACCGGGAGGGAGATTCTCTTTGACCGCACTTGACTAAATGTGTGAAACATTTGTTTGGCAACTAGCTGACAAAATGAATCGGACCGATGGAGCTATTGGACACCTCTCTTTTCATGAATTGACATGAATTGAATTGAATTGGATTGGATTGGATTGGATTGGATTGGATTGGATTGGATTGGATTGGATTGGATTGATTTTATAGAAAATGTAAAACTTCAAAGATTTCAAAAATGTTTAACAATGGCTTCCTTACAGTGTTAACTTTGGTTATTACTACTAAAGAATACATTATTATCACCAATTCACGTTTAACAAATTTGAATATCAATTTTGAAGTTACACAAGCCGACTTTTTGTAATCTATATAATAAAACAAGACATTCATATATATGTTGCCTATTGCAGGCCAAACGGCTGGACCGAATGGGCTAACTTTGTTTGAGGGAACCCATTGGTACTCCGGGGGTAACTTAAGCTAAAAAAAAAAGAATTTTTTTTCTTTTTAAATTTCATTATTTATTTTTAAATCGGAAAAAAATTTAAATTCGATTTTTAATAATCCCACGGGCAACTCCGGACCTTTAAGCTATTTATTAACAATTTCTTTCTTTTTTTCTGAAAAACATGCGTTTTAATTTTTGAAGTTTTGGATACAGTTTTGAAAATGAAGATGAAATCTGTCAGAGAGTTGTTTATCGTGAAAGTCGAAGCGAAAGAATACAAGAATAGATTTACTAATTTATTATATATTTGTCTATTTATTCTAGTATAACACTGTGTTTGATGAGTTAACTGCTCAAGATACACCATCAGCATTGTGTGGGTATGTTTTCAAGAACGGGGATACATGTTACAACTGCAGGTATATTTATCGGTTTATTAATTGATTGATTGATTGATTGATTGATTGATTTGTCTAGGGATTGTGGACAGGATGCTACATGTGTTCTCTGCGCTAAATGTTTTACACACAGTGAACACAAAAACCATAGATACAGGTTAATCTTTATCTTAAACTTATTCTAATGAGATTAAGTCATTTTCTTGAGATTAACTGTGTTCCTTTTGGTTCAAAGATCAGAGATTTGGCTTTTTGTTTTGCATTGAATCTTGTTCTCTGAGCTTTTTGTACTCAAATATTTTAGTCTCTTGGGCCACTCTTCTTTTTTAACAAGTTTTTTTTTGCATTTTGGTTTTGTTTCTGCAGTTGGGTTTTGTTCAAGATATTTAACATTGTTACTATTTTACTGATTGTATTCTCTTTCATGTCAGTCTTTGCGCTCTGTTGCGTATAATATTTGATTTCTCATTTTAGATCTTTCGCTTATTTGAAAATACACATGAAAATCCCATATTTTAGATACCATGCGCATTTTTAAATAGAAAATCTCAATTTTTGGATACCATACGCATTTTAAAATAGAAAATCCCAAATTTGGGATACCATACGCATTTTTAAATAGAAAATCCCAAATTTGGGATAACATACGCATTTTTAAATAGAAAATCCCAAATTTGGGATACCATACGCATTTTTAAATAGAAAATCCCAAATTTGGGATACCATACGCATTTTTAAATAGAAAATCCCAAATTTGGGATACCATACGCATTTTAAAATAGAAAATCCCAAATTTGGGATAACATACGCATTTTTAAAAAGAAAATTCCAAATTTGGGATACCATACGCATTTTTAAATAGAAAATCCCAAATTTGGGATACCATACGCATTTTTAAATAGAAAATCCCAAATTTGGGATACCATACGTATTTTTAAATAGAAAATCCCTTTAATAGGATGCATACAAGCGAAGGGGGTGGAATTTGTGACTGTGGAGACGATGAAGCATTCACCAGGTACTTCTTTTTAATATTTTTTTTTACTTTTTAAGAACATTATTTTTATTTGAATATTTTCAGTCATTATCTCTGCTCAATTCACGAAGAACAGGTAAAAAAAAATTAATTTTCCAAAATATTTTCTTGATAATTTTTGAACATTTTTCTTAAAAAGTCCAAAATTTTCTTTATTATTCAATGTCAAACCAAACAATTAAGTTTTGTTGCACATTTTTTTCTTAAATTTGGATTGAAGAGGACTAAAGGCGGCCACTTTTAAATGGTTTTCAAAATTTTGGCTGGATCTCTCTCCCCTCCTCCCTCCACCACTCTACCCCTACCCCTACCATTACAAAACAGTTATCTCAGTATCTATCTATCTTGACCTGACCTAACCCGGTATAGAGTGTGCTGTTAAATAGAGTTATGAGGGTGGGGGTCAAGAGTTGGAGAAAGGTTATGATTCTATTTTGTTTAGGCCAAAAATGGGAAGTCCGCCTCTCAAGTGCTAGACTCCTTTCCCGCTGTAAGTTAAAATTGATTTTTAAATTTTTTTTAACTGAACAGGTTAAAACAAAAATAATATTTTTAAAAGAAGTTGTAAGGAATGCAAACTTCATTCTTCAAATCTTTCATTGCCAAATTTCGAAGACAAAAATAAATTAAGGATTTGCGGCAACGTGCATTGGACATACTGTACACCATCAGCTGTTATGTTGTCAATATAGTGGCGGATTTCAAGGTATTTACAATCAATCAATCAAAGTAGGAGTAATATTTCTTTTAGTTTACGTTATTCACCATTCAAGACGTTCATCTTTCCATAATTTTTCAACTTATCATGTAGAATCATAAAAACTATTTTTCAATCAATTAACAAATAAATTAAATTTTTGATCAATTGATCATCCATTAAATTCATGATTTAATTAATTTATCATTCAATCAAATGATCATTTAATCAGTGTATCATTTAATTAGCTGATTGTTCAATTAAAGGATTTTGAATTAATTCATCATTTGATCAATTATCATTCAATCAATATTTTTATTTAATCAATTGAAAATTTGATCAAATTATTAATTAAACAATCATTAAATCATCATATCATTTCAATATTCATTCAATTGAACATTAAATCAAATAATCGCTTGATCAATGATTGATTGATTGAATACTTGATCAGGGTCAGACAGATCTCCGGTCTGCCTTGAAGGAGCAGGAGCTGTTCCCTGACCTGAGATACCCCCTCAAGTACAGTAACTACTGTACTGTACTGCTCAATGATGAGAACCACAGTTACAATGACGTTATTAGGTAATTATCCATCTTGTACTGTACTGTACTGTGCTGTACTGTACTGTACTATACTTTACTGTACTGTACTGGGATGTAATGTAATTTGCTGTACTGTACTGTACTGTACTTTACTGTACTGTACTGTATTGTACTGTATTGTACTGTATTGTACTGTACTGTACTGTACTGTACTGTACTATACTGTACTGTACTGTACTGTACTGTACTGTACTGTACTGTACTGTACTGTACTGTACTGTACTGTACTGTACTGTACTGTTCTGTACTGTACTGTACTGCTCAATGAGAACCCTAGTTACAACGATGTTATCAGTTTAATATCTAAATTTGGACATGATCACCGACTAGGCCAACTCATATTCCTTAGCGTTTTGATTGTATAAAGCGGGAAAATAAATGAGCTATGAAAACCCTCTATTTTTGTTTATAGGATTTGACTGCCTACCCTTGTATTTGTATGAAGAGGGTCGGCTTAAACATTTGCATACATTTTCTAGAATCAATAAATATTAATTATCTTATCTTGCGCACTGTGCAGGGTGCTAACTAAGGTGCTCTCTGGAACTGCAGAGAAAACTATAATAGATTTAACAACCTATGTTGACAAGGAAAACAACAAACATAATTTCAAACTTTTACATCTTTGCTTCAGGGGTATATATATTTTCAAGAATTAATTTTCCTCTAAATAAGTTAAGTTTTCCTAATTCCACAAAAAAACCCTAATATGTGTTTGCTGTTCCAGTATATATTCCTAGTATTTTGGGGGAAAATGATTTTAAAGAAAATATATGCTGAAGCTTTTGCTAAATCCATTTTACAATACAAACTTAATTGAAAATTGGTTCTTTTTTGAGATTTGTTTAAAGGGAGTGACCGTCAATGTAGGGGGTTTAACTGAGATTGGAGTATTGTAGAGAAATTTATTACATTCATTTGAGGCATATAAAACTTTTCCACGATGTATAATTACTGATTTTAAGAGCAAAGTGGATTTTCAAAAATCATCAATTTGGGTAGGTACATTTTGAGAATCGTTTTTTTTTTTAATTATTAAATAACGACGACAAAAATATAGCAAAAATTCTTAAGTAAACTTATTAGATGTTTAGGAACATTCTTAAAAGAAATTTGTCAATAAATCAATGTTAGAATCAATAATTTCGTTTTCATCATTATATTGAATTTCTTATTTTTATGAATTTGTTCGCAGATTTCTACAAATTCTTCAAATGTCGTCTTTTCAATAAAAATTCCAGAAAATCTACAGAAAATCTTTGTGAATAATGAGAGATTACAGAAACTACTAATTAAATAAGATTACTTATATTCAAGGAAAAGAGTTAATTTTAATTTTTTCAACCTGTTCCTAAACAACTAATTAGTTTTCTGAAGAGTTTTGATTACATTTTTTGTCGTCCTTATTTAATAATTTTAAAAAAATCGATTCTCATAACGTTCCTACCCAAATTGATGGTTTTGAACTTCGACTTTGCGCTCAAACTCAGTAATTATAGATCTTAAAAAACGCTTATATGTCTCAAATGAATCCTAAAAAATTTCTCTATAATACTGGAATCTCAGTTCAACCACCATACATTGCCGGTCACTCCTTTTAAAAGCAAATTGACACACAAATAATAAATATACAATACATACAAAAATACAAAGCATTTAAAATGTTGAATTTAAAAACAAAAACAAATTATTTGTTGTTTTATCTGATAGTTCGGAAAAGCTGTGATCAAGGTTGGGAATTATAAAGAGTGTGTTAAAATAAGCTCCAGAATCGATTCTCTTACTAGGATACCGGTAGGTTTTCATCCTGTTCATCCTGTTCATCCTGTTCATCCTGTTCTTCCTGTTCTTCCTGTTCATCCTGTTCATCCTGTTCATCCTGTTCATCCTGTTCATCCTGTTCATCTTTTTCATCCTGTTCATCCTGTTCATCCTGTTCATCCTGTTTATCCTGTT
>NW_019396594.1:44346-110675 GCF_000591075.1 Eurytemora carolleeae | reverse complement strand
CAACCAACCAACCAACTAACCAACCAACCAACCAACCAATGTCTAGGTATTGATGATGGATACCTCCTCTACCAATGTCAAGATAGTCCGACATCGTGAAGAGTCTAAACACTCGATCTGTGAAGCTGTTATTCTCAACGAGCTAAACACATGGAAACAGGTGAAACAAATTTATCAGTAGAATGGAGGCCTCGCTGAACTATCCACCCCTGGTTCAGGCCTGAATCACTAATTCAAATCCTCATGAATCTTTAACTTTGAATTGGTGTTGCAGGATTTGAACTGACCGAAGTTAGTTTAGCAACCTAGCTCAAATTCATTAAATTCGGTCCCTGGATCCCAATATGTTCATATTGTGTCTGGTGGATTACCATTAGCAGGGCAGAACAAGCTGAACATTATGGGTTCCATGTTTCTAGTGGATCTTTAGTTCTTGAGTGTCCGATTCAAACCCTTTGGTTTGAGAAAAAATTATTCTGAAATATGCGGCATAGACATGGAAGAAAATTGAGAAAGGTTTTATCTCTTCAAGACAGAAAAACGACATATCTTCCATAACCACGGCTCCATATAATTCTATCTGATCAATCCCAAATGTTGATTGATTGATATTAGGGGCAGAAATAAACCATGTTGTTATTGTAAACAAACAAGTTGCAGAACAAATTCCGTACTGTCGAATGTTTACTGCAAGGGAGTGTTTACTTTTTCTGTATATCATAATTTAGCTCTCATATTGATTATTGATATTTACATCTTTTAACACCCCAAATGCAGTACACATTTCTGAAGTGTAGTACACCTACACAAAAACTTGTCAAAGTTCACAAGAAAATATAAAGTGTACTTTCATGCCCCTAAATGTACTTTCAACCCCGATCCCATTTGGGATCAGAAATGGAATTATATGGACACCCTGCAATCCTATTAAGTGCTAAAGGGTACCGTTATGAATTGGGAATGTAGCCCTTTAAATGTCGGGTCACCTGAAATTATGTTGACAATCCCTTTAAATTCAAATTTCTTCTAATACAATAAAATTGTTCTGATTTCCATAATTTAAATGGTTTTCACTGTTGATGTGCTAGTGCTACAGTGATAACCAGGAAACTCTGGAATAGGAAGACGACTTTAAGACTCAAGTTATGACTTTAAACTTGTGAAACACCAATCCCTTTAAAGGGAGTGCCGGCAATGTAAGGGAGTTGAACTGAAAATGTAGCATTGTGGACAAAATTTTTAGAATTCATTTGAGACATATATGCAAAGTCGACGTTCAAAATCATGAATTTGGGTCGGTGCATTTTAAGAATCGTTTTTTTATATTCTTTAATAACGACGACAAAAAATGTTAACAATATTTTACAGTAAACTAATTAGTTTTTAGGACCTGTTCCTAAACAACTAATTAGTTAACTGTAGAATTTTGAGGAAGTAAAAATGTACTCTTTAATATCGAAAGTAAGTAATCTTTCTTAATTATCAGTTTCTATAACCTCTCATCATTCACAAAGATTTTCTGGAACTTTTATTGAAAAAACGACATTTGAAGAATTTGTAGAAATTCATTGAAAATAAGAAACTCAAAATAATGATGAAAACGAAATAATTCATTCTAACATTGATTTATTTTATTGACAAATTTCTTTTCAGAAATATGTTCCTAAACATCTAATTAGTTTACTATTTTTTGTCGTCGTTATTTAATAATTTATAAAAACCGATTCTGACAACGTACCCACCCAAATTCATTATTTTGAACGTCGACTTTGAACTTAAACTCAGAAATTATACATCGTGAAAACGTTTTATATGTCTCAAATGAATCCTAAAAAAATGTTCCTACAATACTGCATACTCAGTTCGCCCACAATACTTTGCCAGTCACTCCCTTTAAATTAAAATTATCCAAAAATGAAAATGTTTTAACTATGGCTTTATGCATATCAAACGAAAGCTAAAAACCCCTCGAATACAGTTGCAGCAACGAATCCAGTGTTCGACGTTCTACTGACCTCTAACGACCTCTAATGACCTAAGTGACGTCCAAAAATGAAAATGTTTTAACTATGGTTTTATACATATCAAGCGAAAGCTAGGAACCCAGGGAATACAGTAGTAGCAACAAATACAGTGTTTGACCTTATAATGACCTCTTACGACCTCGAATGACCTAAATGACCTCCAAAAATGAAAATGTTTTAACTATTTTTTTGTGCATATCAAACGAAAGCTAGGAATCCAGGGAATACAGTAGTAGCAACAAATGCAGTGTTTGACCTTCTAATTACAGGTTTTTTAGCCTATAACACCCCCCGGCCACCCATGAGTGTCCTCAATATTATTATATCGATTTATTAGTTTTAACAAGTAACCATCCAACTATGACAATTTTGTAAACGATTCAGCGTATTTTTATATATTTTTTGATAAATTTATTAAAAGATAAAATTTAACTTATCAAAGGGACATTCATAGCGCTGACCCCTATTTCACCGAATGCAGGATAGTCTTATAATAATAATAATAAAAATACTAATAATATCCAATATTATTTACACATTTATAATTTGTTTACAAGTAGTTTATCAACTATAATTTTAAGTAAAATGCAAATAAAAACGCTAAAGCAATGTAAAAGCACAATATTTTACATATTTTTGGAAAAAACAATGTTAATTTCTACATTTATTAAATCATTTGGTCACCGGAAATATTCAACTATAGTTTTTCATGGCATAAACATTGACATTGAATGTTAATAATAATAGTATTAATATTAAATTACAGTTTTTTAGAGATATATTTTTGATTGATTGGTTATTTTCTATTCTATTTGAAAATTTAGTTTGGGATAGTACTCAGCTTCAGCGATTAAACAGTCTGAACGGAGCTGAAAACTTTAGAATGGTGAATATAGAGATCATTACTTAATCTCCTCTTTTTCTTAATCTCCAGATTAAATAATGCTTGTTCTCCTCTTGTTATTAATCTTCAGATCAATTAACCGATCGGGATTAAGGATATCCCATTCTAAAGTTTTTAGCTCAGGAGATCCAATGGACACATTTTTAAACGGGGGGGTAAACTCCTTATATCAGGGAAATTTGTACATTTCTGACTATTCAGGTAACCGTCAATGGGAAAAGTCACAAGTAGAGGACACACAAGTTTTGCCCTCTGATCAATTATTTATCACATTTTTATTTATTTTTAGGAAAGAGACGCATCTGTGATGTCACTGTCTGTTCAAATATTTACAGGGACAAGACAGAATATCTTCTTAAGCTTAAAGGGACTTTTAAACGTAATTTCAAGTGACCCTACAAGTGCCCCATTTACAACGGTACCCTTGAAACCTTAATCAGATCAAAAATGTGGAAGAAACTGTCGTTTTTCTGACTCAAAGAGTGTTTATTTTTGTGAGTTTCTTTGCGGCTTATAAACAAGGAAACTGAAAATGAAAATAAACAGCTTAAAGAAACAAAAACATGGATATCTAATTCATACTTGATTAGAAAAAGCTTTTAAGGGTACCGTTGTAAATCGGGCAGTGCAATCCTTGCATGCGGGGTCACTAGAAGTTACGGTCACAGGGCCTTTAATCACACATATTTTCAGTGAAATTTCAGCTCTATTTTATCAAATCAGATGTGCCTGATCTACAAATATTATCAACTTGTCAACTAGCTTAAACCCAGTATCGACTCTATAATCGGCTTTATACTTATCTTTTAGTCTCTGTGTCATGAAAATTCACTTGAAAGTTAAATTATTCCGTGAGTGATTGATTGATTGGTTGATTGACCAATTGTACCCTGTAAGTCCATCCCTATCTCTCGCTTCTCCTGATAAGAGCACTGTGATGCTGTTTCCAATCTACTTCACACCATGATTGATTGATTGATTGATTGATTGATTGATTGATTGATTGACTTATTGTCTTGTACCCTGTAGTACCGTCCCTCTCTCTACACTTGATAGAGCACTGTGATGCTGTTTCCAACCTACTCCAGGCATTTATTGACATGCTTAAGGACTCTAGGGACGAAGGTAGGAATTCTGTATTATAAAACTGATGGATGAATTAATAGATTGCAGATCTTAGGATAAATGATAACTTTTATTTTGGGTTAAGTAGAAGTGTTGGCAAACTGTTCGATTGATAAATTAATAGATTGACTGAAAATTTAAAAAGATTATTTGATTTTCTGGTTGATAGAAGTTTGAAGCTAAACCTAGAGAATATTAATTGGTCGGATGATTGATTGATCGAGTGCTTTGTTGAGTGATCGATTGATTGATTGATTGATGAATATTAAGAAGATGTATTAACACTGACAAGTTGGCTGGACGAGGAGAAAAATGAATTTTCGAGGATATTAATCTCTCTCAACGATCTAACAGTAAGTTTCTAGGATATTGATCTCTCTCAACGATCTAACAGTAAGTTTCTAGGATATTAATCTCTCAACGATCTAAGAGTAAGTTTCTAGGATATTAATCTCTCAACGATCTAACAGTAAGTTTCTAGGATATTCTTCTCTCTCAACGATCTAACAGTAAGTCTCTTGGTTATTAATCTCTCTCAACGATCTAACAATAAGTTTCTAGGATATTAATCTCCCTCAATGATCTAACAGTAAGTTTCTAGGATATTAATCTCTCTCAACGATCTAACAGTAAGTTTCTAGGATATTAATCTCTCAATGATCTAAGAGTAAGTTTCTAGGATATTAATCTCTCTCAACGATCTAACAGTAAGTTTCTAGGATATTCTTCTTTCTCAATGATCTAACAGTAAGTTTCTAGGATATTAATCTCTCTCAATGATCTAACAGTAAGTTTCTAGGATATTCTTCTCTCTCAATGATCTAACAGTAAGTTTCTAGGATATTAATCTCTCTCAATGATCTAACAGTAAGTTGCTAGGATATTCTTCTCTCTCAATGATCTTACAGTAAGTTTCTAGGATATTAATCTCTCTCAACGATCTAACAGTAAGTTTCTAGGATATTAATCTCTCTCAACGATCTAACAGTAAGTTTCTAGGATATTAATCTCTCTCAACGATCTAACAGTAAGTTTCGAGGATATACATAATATTTAATTTTGTATTTCCATTGGTAGTATACAATGTTGTACAATGTACTCGGTACAATGTACATGCAAACAATCTGTACATAGGATCTAATATTGTAGTGTCTAATATTGTACAATGTAAATGTAAACTCTAACAATGTGTACATAGAATCTAATACTATAGTATCTTCTGGGAGTTGTACCTACTGAGCAGCAGTGGACTCCTGGACTAAGAACTAGTTTCATGCATGGAGTTGAGAAAATACTCATGGTTCTTTCTATGATAATACTGTAATTTTCTTGTTTTACTAAGTACAACCGTATGCAGTCAAAACATAAACAAACAAAATGTAAACATAGCAGACGAAACTCTTACAGATTACAGCTTTCTCAGTATGTATCACAATACTAAATCAAAGAATTATTTGAAAAGATGATATCGAATTCGTCACTGAATTCCCATGTTTTTTTGGGACACCCTGTAGCTTAGAAACCCAGCTTTGCCTTGAAACTAAACTCTCTATCAACTTAGACATTTTAAACCAAGTTAAGAACATTTCCCTGGTACTGACGAGTTCCTAGGTCAAAATTTGACAGTCAAGGGGTTCCTATATAAGTTATGATCGAACATACAAACAAGCAAACAGAGATTACTACTTTAAATACATAAACTTGTTTTCCACCGATATTGGTTAAGGCCAATTGGTGAGATTGTCCATTTTTTCTTCTTCAGAAGAATTATCTCTGTTTGTATGTTTGGATGTCCGATCATAACTAATGAACACCTGAGCCGATTTACCTCAAAATTTGATGGGGGAACCACAGAAATATACTTGGTCTGATTTAAACATTCTTAGTTGAGTAGGTTGACCGTTGTAAGGAAATCTCCAGGCAAAGATGGGTTCCCAAGCTAGTGTTATATAAGCATGTGGCTCTCCTAGCGCGCACAATCCAAGTATCCAAGTAATATATTGTCTCCAATCCTATCCTCGACTTCTACGTGATGATTGTTGACTTGTTACTGGTCAATTCATATGAATCTTTACGAGGGAGGTAAAAAGGAATAACTGTTAGGAACAAGCTGAGCCGTAACGGGGGGGGAAGCTATGAGGGCCGCCTCCCCTCAGGACAAATTCTTGCATATACCCCCCCCCCCCCNCGTACATTAGGAAATTATCTACCCCTAGTCTAGGGCCTATATACAATTATTCATTATAGAAGTATTTTTTCCAGAATTAAAACAAGGAAAATTTTAGTTGCTGAGTTTTATTTGAATTTATTTCTAGGTTCTGGGGCAAAGTTTGCAGATGACTTTGGATAAAATAGCAGAGCACACTCCCAAGTATCAGGCACAGTCCCATTAATTCTTGGTTATTGAAGGGATAATAAGCGTAATTTCAAGTGACCTTCCATTTCATTATCCGAGTCATAGAGATAATCTTATTTTACAATGAGTTATTTTTTTATAAGTTTTTTAATTTATTTTAAGTCAGGGAAATGGCCAAAATTTGTCGTCTTCTTTTTAGTTATTAAATAGAATCAATAATTACACTTTTAGAAATAAATGCATGACTTAAACAATTATTTTTATTTTCCTTTTCTGAGAAATTTCACGACAGTCAATTGTCTGATTCTCTCTCAGACCTAATGTTATCATTATTATTAGACGATGTCTAAGCACCTAGGGTTCCTGGGAATGCCCCAGATGTTCGAGGTCTTGGAGTTCGATGTTCTTCAAGAGAAAGTCTCCCTCCATGTTCCCCTTCACAGGAACCTTTATATTTTATGAATTAACTCTGGCCGGAGTGTTGCGTTTTTGTATAGCAATAGACAACTGATGGGCACTGATGAACATGACATTTGCACAGGCTGATCCAATTAAAGTGCAGAAAGGATAGCACTAGTAAGTAAGGAAATGTTAAGTAGGAGAATTTGAGAGAGAATTTTTTACGGAGCCAGTGAACACAGAGAACAAAAAAAAGAAAGGAAAGGATAGATGGAAGATTAAATACAAAAGAAAACAAAATCAATTCTTAAAAGGAAAAATTCCTTATTTCTTTCTTTTTACTTGATATAACTGACTGAGAAATGGACAAAAGAACATAACTCAATTATGTTTGATAATCAACGCTACATGCGATTAACTAAATCATATCATTAACCAAACCAAATAGTTAAGCCTAAGGAAAAATAGGAAGCAAGATCAGCCCGGGTAAAATAAGTGTTCAGTATGGTTTATAGGGTTACCCATGGTCAAGTTTTTAAGACAATAGCGCAACACAAAACGTTGGGGTATATGACTTTTAACTGATCTTAAGCAAAACAAAATAATAGAAAGACTTTGATAGAAAACTGGAAAGTAATTCTACTACTTTTTATAAAATTAATTTATTTTATAACTTTTGCGAACTTTTTAAAACAAAGTTAAGTTTCAAAATAGAGAAGCTTTAAAAAAACATTTTTGTCAGTTATTATAATTTCACTTAAAGGATAAATATGAATCTTGTTATTTCAGGGAAAGAAAAAACTAAAAGGAAATAGATTTTCCAATTTTTTCTTTAAAGGGACTGTAAAGGAAAAATGAAAAATTTTTCCTCTACTGTCCCTTTAAGCTTAAAAAATTCTCCAATTTTTTGAATTATTTTGTTCCTAACTCGTTTCTGATTCTCTGTTTATAATTTTAGTTCTAATTTCTGATTCCCATTTCTATATTTCTATATGATTATAGTATAATTAATATATTGGATAATGTAGGTTTTTGGTCAATCTTGTCGGAGAAACTGCAAAGTAAGAAAATTAAAATTTTCTCATCTTTTTCTTCTGGCAATTTTTGTTTTCTTTAAGTGCTGTGGCTGGCACAGACAATTAAAGGTTTCGCATGAAAAAATCTTATTTAGCATACGTGAAGTAAAGCAAAAATTACACTAGCAAATGTTGTAATGCCATTTTTTAAGATTTAAGGCTTAACAAAAATTCTTAACATGTCGAAAAATGATTTCATTTGTTTTTGTTCATATCTGCCATTTCTGAATTTTTTGAGAAAAAATCACGAAGCTGTCAAAATATGAAACTTCAAAATAAATTTTCTTTTATGGCTTTTGAATATTTGAATAAAACTTTTAGGTATGATTTGCATTCAACAATTCTTCGACGGATAGAGAACAGTCTTCCTCTTCTTAATCTAGTAGAACCTGTTCTTCAAGTTCTAGTCATCATATCACAGGTATAGAACAGTTCTTAATCTAGTAGAATATGTTCTTCAAGTTCTAGTCATCATATCACAGTTAGAGAACAGTTCTTAATCTAGGAGAACCAGCAGTAATCATATTACACGTAGAATCTAATAGTAATCATATTACACGTAGAATCTAATAGAACAGTTCTTAATCTAGTAGAATCTGTTTTAATTTGCAGGCTCTCTTTTTAAAGGTTTTGTAGGCGTTATTTGAAGTTACCTTCCAGTTAAAAAGTGGCGTGACCGATTCATGACTGTACCCTTGAAATCTTTGTCTGATGAAGCTAGAAAAAGCGCCGATATATTCCACATTATTGATCAGATGAAGGTTTAAGAGGTACCGTTGTGAATTAGACATGTCACTCAACAAATGGAGGTTCACTTGAATTTACGTTGACAGTCCCTTTAATGAAAACATGTAAAACTAGTGTAATATAGATAAATGCTGGTATGTGGAGACGGAATATGAAAACATGTAAAACTAGTGTAATATAGATAAATGCTGGTATGTGGAGACGGAATATGAAAACATGTAAAACTAGTGTAATATAGATAAATGCTGGTATGTGGAGACGGAATATGAAAACATGTAAAACTAGTGTAATATAGATAAATGCTGGTATGTGGAGACGGAATGGTAATCAGGCAGACTCTCAAGCCTTTATTTACAATAACAGAACCTTCTTCCCGGGTATTAGGTAAGCAGAAATTTTCGGACATTTTTTCCTTAATTATTTTCTTCTCATCTTTAGTTGGCTAGATTTGGTCTTAAAGGGACAGTAAGCGTAAAATTATATTATACTGACACAAAGAGTTTAATTCCAATAATTTCTCCATTTCACAGAGAAACCACAATTGAAATAAACAGTTAAGTAAATCGGGCATTGACATCTTTGCATGGAGGGTCACTTGAAATTTCGCTTACAGCCCCTTTAAGGAGAATTTTGAAGAAAACAAATGTAGTGAAACTATTATTCATGAGTGAAAAATATAATAAACGTTTAAAATTACTAAAAGGTCGGAATAAATATAATACCGAATATGTGTTGTTTAATTTTCGTTTAAGCTACTAAATTATCAATGAGTAAAAATAAAAACGTTCCAAAAAATTACTTCCGTGTCAAAATTAAGGTTTGGTCCTTTTTTATCCTTGTGCATCGAATGAAATAGCTCTAATCTTAAATGCCAGAGATTGATGTTCACAGTGGGAATTTATAATTTTTAAGGGTTTAATACTTAAAAAACAGCTGCCTTGTATCTCCGCGATATCTCAATGGTTTACAGCAGATTTTTTCTGGTTTCTGATTTTTTTAATCTTCGGGAAATATTTAAAAGGAATTGACTTAATCCTTATGAAGAGATTAACACTGCATAAGTACCACCCTCTGATTATATTTTAGGGAAGCTGATCTTCTTCTGCTGCAAGTTGGGGCTGCGCTTACACCTAATATTGATCAGTATCTGGTTAATATACTAGCTAGGTTAGTATCCAACTACAGGTTGAAGCTATCTATATCCTAATATTGATCAGTATTTTTTGTGGTTGTGGTTGTGGTTGTGGTTGTGGTTGGTGTCGGTGTTGTTGTTGTTGTTGGTTGTTGTTATTGTGGTTGTGGTTGTTGTTGTTGTTATTTTTCTTGTTGTTGTTGTAAACTGGGGATATGGATACAGAATCTGTTGTTTCTACTATCGTTGTTGTTTTTCTTGTTGTTGTTGTTGTTGTTTTTGTTGTTGTTGTTGTGTGTGTTGTTGTTGTGGTAGTTGAATTTATTGAATATCTAGGTTTAAGTTGACTAAATGGGTAACTGGGGATTTGGATACAGAAACTGTTATTTCTACTATTGTTGTTGTTTTTTCTTGTTGTTGTTGTTGTTGTTGTTGTTGTTGTTGAGGTAGTTGAATTTATTGAATATCTTGGTTTAAGTTGACTAAATGGGTAACTGGGGATATGGATACAGAATCTGTTGTTTCTACTATTTTTGTTGTTTTTCTTGTTGTTGTTGTTGTTATTTTTCTTGTTGTTGTTGTTGTTGTTGTTGTTGTTGTTGTTGTGGTAGTTGAATTTATTAAATATCTAGGTTTAAGTTGACTAAATGGGTAACTGGGGATATGGATACAGAATCTGTTGTACGAAGTGAGGAGTTTGTGGAGAAGTGCAACGCTTTAGGAATAAAACAATATATATTTTCTTTAAGCTTCAAAATGTTTTATTTTTTAAATTATACGATAATTGTGTTTATTCAGTAGTCATTATAAAAGTGGGTAGTTTACGCAATATTATAATTTTGCATTTTGAATCATTTTCTCTAGATAATTCTACAAAATATTTAGTAAACTTTGAAGAAAATAATTTGAAAGGATGCTAGATCTAAGATTGGTAGTTTATTTTGGTACAAGTGAGATAAATAAAACATAGGAACAAGAAGCCGACTTTCAGGCGTATTTGATGTTGGTATAAAGCAAATATATTTAATATATACTAGAACATTAAAAATGTACTGATTAAGTAAAAAAAGTCTGTGCAGTCGTCTTCCTATTCCACAGTTTTATGGGTCCTACAGTTTTTAAGCAACCCGGCCTATGCTATGGATAAAAGCCTTATAACCACTCTTGATTGCATTATAATCCAAAACTAATTGATACTATACCCCATTATAAAGTTTGATGATCACTCCCTTTAAATTAAATATGGTTTGTATAGCGGAGCATTGGTTGAATCTTGTAATAGCTATGGTTGGAGAGAGGTTTACTGATGGTGTAGGTATGATAACAATGAAAATAACATTATTGAAAATAAAAACAACAATCGAAATTTGAATGACAATCATGAAAATCATTAAAAATCATGAAAATTATAATTAAGACATTGAATAATGATAAGTATAGTATAATTCTGTTATTATTTCGATCATGATAGATAATAATAAAGATTTGATCAAGTGAAAATGATGATAATAATAACAATGATTATAATTATAATAATAATAATGATAATAATGATACTAGGGTCTGGTAGCCTAGTTAGTCCTAGACTAGAGTTAAGACGTGATATTCTTCATCTACTCTGTATTGAACCTTTACCTCACTCAGTTATTGTCAAGAGAATTCCATCAATCAAAGGAATGTCGTCTTACATTTGAAATCTTTAAGTTGACCTTAACCTTAGCTTTTACCCTTACTTTGACCTTGACATTAACTTCACTTTAAGAGAGTTCTTTTCTTCTTTTCTTCTTTTCTTCTTTTCTTCTTTTCTTCTTTTCTTCTTTTCTTCTTTTCTTCTTTTCTTCTTTTCTTCTTTTCTTCTTTTCTTCTTTTCTTCTTTTCTTCTTTTCTTCTTTTCTTCTTTTCTTCTTTTCTTCTTTTCTTCTTTTCTTCTTTTCTTCTTTTCTTCTTTTCTTCTTTTCTTCTTTTCTTCTTTTCTTCTTTTCTTCTTTTCTTCTTTTCTTCTTTTCTTCTTTTCTTCTTTTCTTCTTTTCTTCTTTTCTTCTTTTCTTCTTTTCTTCTTTTCTTCTTTTCTTCTTTTCTTCTTTTCTTCTTTTCTTCTTTTCTTCTTTTCTTCTTTTCTTCTTTTCTTCTTTTCTTCTTTTCTTCTTTTCTTCTTTTCTTCTTTTCTTCTTTTCTTCTTTTCTTCTTTTCTTCTTTTCTTCTTTTCTTCTTTTCTTCTTTTCTTCTTTTCTTCTTTTCTTCTTTTCTTCTTTTCTTCTTTTCTTCTTTTCTTCTTTTCTTCTTTTCTTCTTTTCTTCTTTTCTTCTATTCTTCTATTCTTCTATTCTTCTATTCTTCTATTCTTCTATTCTTCTATTCTTCTATTCTTCTATTCTTCTATTCTTCTATTCTTCTATTCTTCTATTCTTCTATTCTTCTTTTCTTCTTTTCTTCTTTTCTTCTTTTCTTCTTTTCTTCTTTTCTTTCTTTTCCTCTTTTCTTCTTTTCTTCTTTTCTTCTTTTCCTCTTTTCCTCTTTTCCTCTTTTCCTCGTTTCCTCTTTTCCTCTTTTCTTTTTTTCTTCTTTTCTTCTTTTCCTCTTTTCTTTTTTTCTTGATTTTTATCATGAGCTTTAATTTAACCTTCATCCTGACCCTAACGAGAGTGTTCGCGAGTAATGAAAGGGGATAAAAACGACTCAGAAAGTTGCAACATTCGACTCGGATCGTAAACAAATCATTCAGATATTGCAAACAATAGTCATCGATAATTTTTCGACGCATTTGTTACTGAGAGTTACTTTTGAAAACTTTTATTCCTGTTTCGAGGATTTTTGATAATGAAGACACCATTTTCATATTTTCCAGGAATGTTCGAAAATCCAGCGCCAGCGAAATATTATTTTTTTTTATCAAAAATATTTTGAAATATTAACTTTACACGAATGCGTCAAAAAATAATCGATGACTATTGTATATAATATCTAAATGATTTGTTTTGAATTAAATTGATTATTTTACGATCCGAGTTGAATGTGAGATCTTTCTGAATTTGTATGGACGTTACGTTCTTCGGTATGAGTCGTTTTTAACAATTATCTCCTTATAGACGCAACAGATAGAAGAAAGATTAGTAGCGATCAAAAGCAAGCCCATACCCCTTGCATTTTTCACAAACACTCCCTTTAACCATAACACGTAATTTAACTTTTACTTTGACCTTGACTTGTTCCTGGACTTTTAATTTAAGCTTGACCTTGACCTGGACTTTGACCTTAACCTGGTCCTTAATCTGGACCTGGACCTTTACCTGGACTTGGAGCTGGATCTGGAGCTGGACCTGGACCTTTAAACGTAACCTAGACCTTGACCTGGACATTGAACTTTAACCTTAATCTAGACCTGGACCTGGACCTGGACCTTGACCTTGACCTTGACCTTGACCTTGACCTTGAATTCCAAGTAAGACGCCTGAGCTGTGTAGATTCTGAGTGTGAGCTTGATGAGATATTGGATGAAATCTCTGAGTTAAAAAGTAGCACAAAGAATCCTGGGAAGAAGGTTTATTATCTTCGGAGGTATTTATTCATTCATTCATTCATTCATCCTATCATCCTTCCTTTCATCTATTCATTTATTCATCCATTTATTTTTTCATTCATTCATTCTTTCATTCATTCATCAATCCAATGTAGTGTATTGATCAATAAAATTTATTATTTAAACAGTCACCCATCCTCCATTCTTTTATACATTCTTGATCATTCATTCATTCATTCATTCATCCTTTCATTCATCCTTTCATTCACCTATTCATTCATTCATTCATTCATTCAGTTATTTATTTAAGTCACATGTATTTTAATTTGCTCAAGTGGGTTTAAAATCAATTACTGCTGTAGTATACTGTGAACTGAACTGTATTGTATTGTACACTATACTTTCTATACTATACTATGTACTGTACTGAACTGTGTTTGTACTGTGCTGTACTAAACCGTACTAAACTGTACTGTACTGTCTTAAATGCTGAACTATACAGTGTACTTTACTTTTTTGAGTTATAATGTACTGTACTGCAGTGGGTTGGAGGAGGAGTATAATATGTTCTTCTACGGGTACAGTAAGGAGCAGCAGACAGCAGCACAGGAGTACCAGCTTAATACCAGGTTAGTGTTCATCTATTCATCTATTTATTATTTCGTTTGCTTTATGTTTGTTCATTCATTTTTTACTTATTTATTCATATAGTTCGTTTTATCATCCTGCCATTCATTCATTCTTACATCCTCTCATACATCCTTTCATTAAATTGTTGAACTTTGTCATGTATTCTATTTGTCATTTTCTCCTTCATCTTCACCCATCCTATCATTCATTATTCCATTCACCCGATTATTTGTTCATTTATCCATTTATCCAATAAATCACTTATTAATTCATTTACCCAATTAGTCATTCATTTCTCAAATGATCCTATCTTAAATCCATTACAGAGCATTCATCCTCAAAGTTAACTAGAGGCCGCATTTAAAGAATTTGATCCGCGTTTTAAATTTAAGCCGCGAACCAAATATGGTTAGTTCCACTTAAATTATTAATTATTTTAATATTTAAGCCAGCGGTCAATTAAAACCGGGTTTTGGCAGCTCAAATTCATTAAATTCGGACACTGCTCTTATATATTTTATCTGCACTTTAACAAATAATTGTGGTTTTGGAACAAAATAATAATCTTCAGACTGAAGAAAGGCGACCCTTGCCCTCCCCCTGACCTCCCCTCCCTGTCCCCCCTCTTCTCCGGCCTCGAACGTGTCCTGGAGTCCTCCGTCCTCCTCCAGGCTGTGTCCTGCACCCTGCGAAGGATCGCAGACACTTCAACCTCCCGGAGCAAATACGTCCTGGAGAGTCATGTTCACAAGGTTGGTTTTAGTTAGGGCCGTTCAAAATAACTCAAATAATTAAATGGTTCCGACTTGTTTTCACAAAAATTATGTTTTTAACATTTAAACATCGATTCATGCACCTAATCTTAAAAGTATAATTCTTAAAACAAAAACCATGTTCCTTTATAAAAACCTGGATTTCTGGTATCTGCCAATTTTCATTGAATCCCGCTAATCTAAAAACTCGTAAAACCAGTTCTTCACAAAGGAATTGACACTTAAATTTGAGTTTTGAAAGCAAAATTGTATTTTTTGACAATTTGGTTGATACTTTGCCACTTGGATCTAGATCCGGGGATCCGGAAATTTGCCGGCCGGATCTAGATTGGTAAAAATGCTGCCGGATCCGGATCTGGATCCTGAATACTGGAAATAACAACAATTTTCCTGATGTCCAGGTTCTATTCCTGGTTGGGCTCGGCCTCCGACAGGACGCCTCGACCTCGAGTTCTAGGTTCACCAGCCTCCTCAACCAGCACGGGGTCATTGACCTCATTCAGCGCATGGTCAACTCAAGGCAGGGTTATATTTATGACCTTCATCCGACATCTAAAATCATTTTTACTTTAAAAATTTTAAGTTTGTGCTTCTAAAATGACATTCACCCCCCCCCCCCATATGAGCTGGAGCCTTAGGCCATCCCTGCAACTTATGATTTGATTTGATTTGACGCTTAATTCCCCTTACAAGCTATGACAAAAGAAGATTTTACTTATTAAAATTAGATATTACTCTTCACCGACCCTTTTTTGTCATATTTGCCATATTTACCAAATACTACTTTTTTTACTTTTAAGAAGTTAAAACAAGTATAATACGAAAGGCCGGAAGAGAATTGGTCGGAAAGACTGATTTCTGCCATTAAATAATTAAATTAGAAACACCGTATTGTCAAGTGTTAAAGTTATACAAATTTTAGGACTTGTTTTCATTTACAAAACGCCATCAAAGATTAAGCACGGTATCCTTGAGTTCCTTTATCCTAGGAAGGAAGGATAAAGATCTTTTATTTTATGGAACCTGATGATATCCCAGCCGTGAAGCTTTCAGATAGTTATTTGTGCATCATTGATGGCGCTTCTTTGGTAGTCCACAAACGTGACTTGCAGATTTATGCAACAGAAACAAAAAAGGAAAATTCAGGAATTCAGAAAACGACTCATTAAATGGGAAATCATTGACATTACGTGGATTGTGTTAGACAGATGTAACCCCTTGTATTAGACCTGACCTCCCTGAGCATATCAACAAGTTGGCCTCCTGGATCCTCGGTCAGGGCACCCGGAGGACGGAGGACAGGGTAGAGGATATGGATACTAGTGAGGGGTCCTCCGATCTACTCAGGTTAGGTCACGCTAACAGTATGTGCGATATGTTGAACAAGGTTTGAGAGAGCGAATAAGTTCTGACAGAGAAGTTAGTCGTCAACAGGTGCGTATACAGGGTAGAGGGGTGCTCATTCCTGTATACACCCCATTTGAATCAACAATGTTATTTATTTTATTGAAAATATTCTAAAACCTGATTTACCAAAGACTGAATCTAATGGTTTGAACTGTTCTGTTTAACCACATAGACTAGGCTTGATATCCACAGCATTAACTTTTAAATTAAAGGACTTAAGATGACTAGAAAGGAATTGAAAAAAAAGGGTCTGTAAGTTTATTAAAAAAAAGGTTTGTAAGTTTATTATAAAAAGGTCTGTAAGTTTATTAAAAAAGGGTCTATAAGTTTATTATAAAAGGGTCTGTAAGTTTATTATAAAAGGGTCTGTAAGTTTATTATAAAAAGGGTCTGTAAGTTTATTATAAAAAGGTCTGTAAGTTTATTATAAAAGGGTCTGTAAGTTTATTATAAAAGGGTCTGTAAGTTTAATATAAAAGGGTTTGTAAGTTTATTATAAAAGGGTCTGTAAGTTTATTTAAAAAGTGGTCTTTAAGTTTATTTTTAAAAAAGGGGTTTGTAAGTTTATCATGTTTATGAAAAAGGGGTTTTTGTTAAATAAAAAAGGGTCTTTAAGTTTATTAATCGTTTTGGTTCGTTTTTAAAAAACTTTCAATAAAACTTCCCAAACTCCAAAACTATATTCAGTTAAAGTTTGCTTTTATTAAATTCTTTGCAATATCTTTATTCTAAGAAAGGTAAAATGTTAGTTTTCGGGTTTATTTTTTTCTCAGAGTCCAATTTCAGAACATTTTTAGAATAAACAATTTTAAAAACATTTGCCATTCTGACACTGTGTCAAATTTTGACCCCGAGAGAAAACTTTTTCAAAAAACAACTAACGACACTAGCTGTCACTGAAGAATTAATTAAACGCCAGGATCCAATAATGTTTATTGCATCCTGGCGTTTAATTAATTCTTCAGTGACAGCTAGTGTCGTTAATTGATTTTTGAAAAAGTCGAAAAGTTGTGAAAAGATTAAAAATACACAAGTTTTTAACTTAGAAAGAGACGAGCTGAGGCCGCGGCAGCGCGCAAGGCTAAGATATTGGCGCAAATGTCGCAAATGCAGAAAACATTTGCCACCGAGAACAAGACTCTACTAGATAGTATTCAGGGACTTGTCCATTTTTGGTCGGTTTTCTCATTTTTGTACTTTTTTGTATTTTCATACCTTTGCCTCATTTTTCATACATTTATGTCATTTTTCATACATTTACGTCATTTTTCATACATTTAAATTTCTTTCATACATTTGACTATTTTTCATACTTATAACTATTTTTCATAAACTTGTCAATTTTTTGTTAATTTTTGTCATACTTCATGCATTTATGGCAATATGAGGATGCTAATACATTTAGCATTTGTCCTACATTTCTTTAATTTTTAATGAATTTCTGTTAATTTTTATACATTCATGTCATCTCATGAATTTGTCAATTTTTATTAATTTTTTCTCTTTTAATTTATTCATGTTATAATAATGTATTTACGTCATTTGTTTCATTTTGTGATATTTTTCAAACATTTTATCATTGTCAAACATTTATTTTCTCATTTTTTTATTAATTTAAAAAAATCAAATGAATGGATAACTCTACAGGATGATAAAGAACCCATGGCAGTGGATACAGAACAAGATATTCAGGTTCAAATGTAGTCACTTAGGGAACAAAAATAATTTAGAAATGTTGTCATCCATAGAAATAAAGGGTGTACATTAAAAAAGGTTCCCACCTACCATTTCTTCTCTAATTTATATAAATCTACAAATATTAAGCTGAAAATGTTTTACATCATAGACTGGCACATAAGGAAGAAGTTTGCATTGACCAAAGATGGATCCTGTATTAAAAAATGGGTTAAAAAGTCAAAGAGTGGAGTGAGTAATTTGGTAATAATAAGGTAATCTCCGTTTGCACAATTTTGTATAAGGTTCTACAGACTTGATTGTAATCGGATTTTCAAGATTGAGACCCTTTTTCGTAATTCGTGGAAACCCTACTGCCAACCCTGAAGAGAAACATCATAAAGAGAAGAAGTAGATGGACACAAATAAGAACCTTTGAAGAGTTTAGAAGGTTGATAGAGTCTATAATGTGTCTACTGTCCATCTAGCTGGCATCTGCAATACTCAACGCCGGGTCGCAGATGTCCAAAAACAACTACTAAATCATTTCCAAATCCGATTTTTTTTTGCATGGACTTATAACCAATATTAGGTAAATATGAATTCACAAGATTTTATTGCAAATATTGAGAGCTCTAGAATTCAAAATGTAAGCGGAAACCTTTTTTATGTACACCCTTTAGCTTGATCTGAGCAACATTGAGGAAGATATCTTCGGTTTGTTATCTGGGAAAGTCTTTGAATCCGGCGCGTTCCTCTTTTTTAAATTAAGTGTACAGTCCCTTTAAATATGTAAATGTAGATGGTGACAGTGTGTTTGGGTCCCCAGCAAACTGAGATTAAAGAAGCAAATACAAGACATCAATGTATACTGTGTCAGGTATATACATTTTATTGTTTTTTAGTTCTCTACTGTAATCTTTTGTATTTTACTCTACTGTACTCTACGTTTCTGTACTCAATTGTATAATGCTCAACTGAACTATACTCCACTGTTTTGTAATATGTAATGTACAGTGTTATTTATATAAACTGTACTGAATAGGACTTTACTCTACTGTATTTGCAGTACTACAATGAAATATGTACTGTACTTGTAATACAAACTTAACTTTTTTTGTGCTCAAATGATTCTGTTTTGTTCCGTAATCCCTATTGTACTACTTTACTATTCTCTACTACTCTGTATTTGTTGTCATAAATGTTTCTTATCGAAGCAGGTTTAATTGCTGTTGGATGATTTTGATTATTTAGGAAGAGGAGAGTATAGGATCTGTACACCCCCTGGTGATGGCTGCGTACATACAGCGTACAACAACTCTTAGCCAGGTTTAGTTGTATTATTATGTACAATCAGAATATGAACATGGGGGGTCTTATAGATCTTTTTCCTGATATTCCTGATGAACAAGGGGAAGTAGTGAAACTGATAGTACTGATAGTTCTACTAGCCATCCTTAGTTCTACTACATCTTACTTAAATCCAATCTCAGGTCTCAGCCATTTTTTTTTCTGCGGACATACCTTTTTTATCTTTTAATAAAATGAGCCTTTAAATTAGCCCGTTTTATCTGATTGGCTATTACTTTTTTCCAGTGCTTAGGATTCGTTACACCGCTTTTTTCAAGGTCCTTACTTTTCAAATTAAACCCTAACATTAAAAAGGTAATAGAAATGTGTATGCTCAATGTTAAAAAAAACTTAAAAAACTAAAGGTTGAAAAATCAGAAGCATCTCAGATTCCAGTGAGAGCTTTTAAGAGAAAAAAAACATAGCATGAAAAAGAAAACAATCAATAAGCAACATGCATCTGTAACTAGGTTGGAAGTTGGAATGGATCTGGAGAGAGAACATTTCCATCTCCAGGCCTACATCTAGAAGCCAGTAGAGTATGTTCTCCACATGTTTCATCCTGTGGACATATTATGCACGCCAGGTGGGATGTTTATTGAGGGTACCTTTATTCATAACAAGAGCCCCATTTGTGTTTCAAGTTTCCTTAGATAAAATGAGAAACTCAACCCCTCAGCAGTCAGTCGGAACCCCTGAGATAATGAGATATCAGCCTTGTTCTTGTAACTAAGAGATCTCCAGGCTCAAACCATTTTCAGCAAGGGCTTAAAACTCTGAACTAAAACTTGGGAGTTGAAAGGAAACTATCCAAATTTTCATTTGTTTTTATTTGACATTGAAAATTATTTTCAATCGAGAGCCATCTTATGACCATTCATTCAGTGCATTTGTGGACTAGTTTAATTTTCTTTCCAATTACACATCTACAACTTCATTGGTGCAATTGGAGGGAGTGGAGGGGGGCCATAAATATTTGGGCTGAGAACTTTGATTTGGATACTCATAATCATGATCTGTATCCACTGTATCCACTTGAGGTTCAATAAAAAAAAACTATTCTTTTCCAAATCTTCATTTTATTTATCTCTCCCTTAATGGGGGATAAAGAATAAAGATTAACAAAAGATCAGAGTATATCATTGGTCTTGATATCCACAATACAAGAGTTCCCAGCTCGGTTAACGTTTTAATGATATATATTTCAGGTGCTATCAGAAGTATTTTGACAGTCAAGTTGCCAAAGAGAGAGATCGTAATATAAATCTTATTACAAGGTATGAACATAAATAAACTTTCTTCTGAAATCATTTCAGACGACATACAGAATTTTTCATACAATTTATAGGGAGGGATAGTATGATAAAAATTTGAAAATAAATTACAATATGACTACTTTAAACATATCTATGGGAGACGAGCTTTCCTTGTTAGCTAAGCATAGGCGCTGAGAAAGGTGTATCCTTAAATGCTGGAATGCTTAGTCAGACCATACAGAAATATGAGGGTAATAATCAGAAGTATGTGTCAAAATGCATTTTTCCCTTGTCTACAAGAGATTAGAATGTGTAGATCTAAAAGAGAGGAACAGAAATCAGATGTAAGATCAGATAAAAAGAAGATACAAAAGTTAGATAAAAAATCACTGCTTTTTTGAAATTTTCTTTAAAAAAAAGTTTTATTTTAAAATAAATTGTAAAAAAAAACATATTTAAGTGTTTATTATATATGTTGGTTTGCTGGGTAAAAGCCAATGTCGATATTTAGAAATTGTATGGACTATTTGTCAAAAAAGTTAATGCAACTTGTTCATATTTAGCAGCTATAAGAGCTATAATATTATTTGATGTTAATTTATGAACTTTGATTTTCTAAAGATTGATAGTTAACTTTATGAACTTCGATGTTCTAGAGGGTGATAGTATGTGTTCATACACACTATAATAGTTAGAGATTGGCAGCGTTTTTGTGAACAAACAACATTTTTGAGAACTGACTAATTTTTGGGTGAACAATGAATGGATGAACAACGTGGATCGTTCAGAGAAACGATCTTTTTTTGAAACAAATGAAAAATACGATCGTTCATGAACTTTTGAAAAACTATCAGTTTTTTACTGAAAGAACGTATTTTTCGTTCAGTGAGAAAACAAACGAGACAGATTGAAAATTAATGATAATTTTGAGAACAAACAATATCAATTTGTTTTTTTGGACGATTGAAAAACTAACGAAATGGGTCGTTGACAAATGATGAACGAACGAAATGAAAAAAAAGCGGAACGCACCCATCTCTATTTATAGAATATGTGTCTATTTTTAGAAACTTTATGAACTATGATGTCCAAGATGGTGAATACACATGCCCTATCTGTGAGAGATTAAGTAACACTGTTCTTCCAGTTCTACCTCCCCTTTCTTCACTAAGGTTAGAGATGAAAACTTATTGTTTTTTGAAGAAAGAAAAACGTCAAAAACATCAAAAATCAATTTTGTCTATTTGGGTATTTTAAATTTTTCTTTTTGCAAAAACAAAAGATAATTTTAAAAAAGTATGATTTTGAGCATGATTAGTCCTATTTTTCCAATTTTTGTTGATTTTCTGAGCTATAAATCTAAATAATGCTAAAAATTGCTGAACCAGGTTTTTTAAAAAATATTGTCAAGATAATTTTATTGTAGGAAAAAGCAGTCTAAAGCTCCAGTCCCAGAGTTAGGATTGAACACCTTTGTCAAGGTTATCAAGGATGTTGCTGACTCCTGTACTCCCAAGGAGAAGCAAAAGGAAGGAGAGGAGGAAGAGAAGGAGAAGAAGAAGGATGAGGTTTCATGTTTTCTCTCCTGTCATTCTAAGCAGAAAACTCTTAGGAAATTATTGAGAACTTTTAGTTTCATAACATGAAATCTGACATATTTGAAAAGTTTATTAAAAAGGGGATGGGCCGGATAGAATGTTATGAATAGCAGGATGGCTTAGTCATGATTTCAGAATCTAGTTTCTTAACTTAATCATTAAGTTACTCATTGTATTATTGAATGAAGGGAGTTGACTCTGGCATATGGATCTGAAGTTAGGGACTCATTCAAGACATCTCTCAAGGATGATAAGCCTCCTGTTGTAGAGGTCAGTATGATTTATTTGCGTCGGCATCAGCGTCGGCGTCATCATCAGCGTTGGCGTCAGCTTCAGAGTCAGCGTCAGTGTCGGCGTCGGCGTCAGTGTCAGCGTCGGCGTCAGCATCGGCAACAGCGTCAGTGTTGGCGTTTAGTATTCTTATTTCGACTGTTTAGGAGATGCAGAACATGATGTCTGGGTTCTGTATGGCAGTGTACACCCGGAGTCAAGACGTGAATCCAGATGAAATGGATCCAAGGGTTCCTCTGCTTCTTCATCAGGTAAATGATTGTTTTTATTGTTATCAATAATATCATTATTATTATTATCATTGAAAACTACAAGATCTTTTTTTTAAGAAAACAGACATCTCTGTTCTTTTTGTAGGCTGTGTCAACCACTCTTTTAAGTTTAGACCTTCAACTTCAGCAAGAGTCGAAACCTTTATTTGGTAGTTTAAACACCAGGTAAACTAAACTATTCATTCATTCATTCTTTTATTCATCCTTTTATTTATTTATCTAATAATTTATTCATTCATCCTTTCACTCGATCATTTATTTAATCATTCATCCTTTCGACATTTATTCATTTATTTAGTCATTGATTCCAAAGGTTTATTTGGTAGAAACACCAGTTCAAACGATTTATTTATTCTTTTTTATTACCAGTTTTTATTTAATCATCCACATGATTCATTTTTATATTGTTTTTAAACAAAATATTTTTAATTTCGTAAAGTTATTCAATTTAACAAAATTGTTACGTGTAATAATCACAATATGTTATGTGTAAGAAAAGACATTTTTTAATAAACATAATGCGCTATATAGTAAAGCAAATTGTACAGTTAATTAGATTCGAGACATGCTAATAGCAACGATTGTTAACGACTTATAAAATATAATCTTGACAAATGAAGGAAGATTTCTCTTTCCTTGTTTCAACATAAAACTGTTCTCAATTTTCAACATTATTGTTGTAGTATTGCATTTATATATTTATATATTTAATTTTATTTTTATTCTTTTATATATTCTTCATTTGCTAATTCATTCTTAAATCCATTCATTTCCTCTGAATATTTTGTATTCAGGGATGACGAGTTAGTTCGCCACCTTGTCAGATTAATTGGTTCATATCCAGCCTGTTGCAGAGTTCCTTATAGGTTAGTCATTCATTCATTTATTTAATTATTCATTTATTCATTCATTTATTATTTTATTAATTCATCCTTTCAACGATTCTTTCATGTCACAGAGTTCCTTATATGTCAGTTAATCATCCATTCATAGTTCATTATAATAAAAAAAATTGTCCATTATATCTATCGTTCTTTTTTTCATCCATTCCTTTTCCCTTTTCCCATTGACTATGCATGCTATCTAAACATCCTTTTTTCACGGATTTTCTCAAAATTAACATGGTAAAGGTAATGTTTGAGAGGAACGTTAATTTTTTGAAAAAAACTTAATAATTTAGGTGTAAGGTTCTTCAGGACAATGGTTGCTTTCTGCTCAACTCTATGTTTGGAGGTAGGGTTCGGGTTTAATATTTGATGATAGGCTGGAAAAGTATCTTTACACAATTTAAGCACAGTTAAATCTTTGAGTTCATGAACACTCTCTGGGTATGAGTAAATTTTAACTGAAAATGTTTCGTTGATCTAATGTTAAGTGGTAGCGTCAGCGGTAGAGTCAGCGGTAGCAGTAGCGTCAGCGGTAGCGTCAGTGGTAGCGTCAGCGGTAGCGTCATTGAGCTTTCCCTCTGCCCGGTGGTCCACACTTTGATGCTTACGGTCATCCACCAGTGAGTTAGGCTCTACCCATACCTTTCACACGACTGTTTTATTCATTTCATTCATAATAATATAATATTTTATTTATAATTTGAGATGGTGGTAGTGTACGGTGTGTATTTGACCTGGATATGTTTGGTCTGCTGGTCAGCTTAATCTCATCTCTACCTGGACTATTCTACTCAGAGACTTCAACTCCACCCAGGTATAACAATCAATCAATCAACTCATTTAATAAATCAATCAATGAATTTATTTTTGAATTAATCATTAATTTATTCATTTAATTAAACATATAAATTCATTTCATTTTTATTTTATTAATAAATAATCAATTTATTTAATTATTAAATCATTTCATTTAATTGATTATTTAAGTAATAAATTATTAATTAAATCAATTCGTTTCATAGATCAATCTATCATTCAATTTATCAATTGATCAATTAGTCACTTAAGAATTTGGCATATTTTAGACATAAGCACAAAATAGTTTTTATTGAAAATTTTAATGTATATTGTATATATTTCAATTGACACACTTTTGTTTGAATGCAGGGTGTTATCTGGTCTGGGGTTGGAGTTGAACTGTTTAAAGATCTGTGTGCTGCTGCAGATTGTTCAGATACTGCGCGGATATCCAGAACGCGCGTTTGTGGAATTTGCCGGTGTGCACAATAAGTCAGAAAACCAGTTATTGCAGAAGGTTAATATCTTGTTATTGTGTTCTTGCTTAAGATATGGTTGTTGAAAACATATTTGCTAGAAACGCAGATCCTAGAAACTAAAATGATAATTAAATGAAAAAATAAGGATAATGGAGGGTCGAGGATGTCAACCTGAGGTCACGTCTAAATTAATAGAACAAAACTAGACTCTCCCAGGCGTGTAGTAAATTAGTATCGAAAGGGGAGGTACTGATGGCTGAAGTTGACTGAGGGCCAGATTTCCTTTAATTGATTAATTAAAGGATTTATTTACTTTTTATTTTTGTAGAAATCATGGTTCCAGCAAATTATATCTGTAGTTTAAATATCTTTGTGTAACTATATCTTTATCTCTAATAATGATCTTTTTTTAATGTTTCGGGTCATCTGCATAGTGTATATGCCTTAAGCGATCAAGTCCAGTATATTTTCTATATATATAGTTCTGTTTTGTCAAGCGAGTTATATAGTGAGATATCTATCCAGCTATATATTTAGTGAGTTAGTTATATATCTATCAAGCTCTCTAATACCCATCCCTCTATCTATCAATCTATTGAGTTGATCTTACTATCCAGCTATCTTGCGAGTTAACTTTTTATCAAGATATTTATATATTAAGCTATCTGTCTATCGAGATAGCTTATATTAAGATATCTGTCTATCGAGATAGCTTATATTAAGATATCTATCTATCGAGATAGCTTATATCAAGCTATCTGTCTATCGAGATAGCTTATATTAAGCTATCTGTCTATCGAGATATTTATCTATTAAGCTATCTGTCTATCGATATATTTATCTATTAAGCTATCTGTCTATCGATATTTTTATCTATTAAGCTATCTGTCTATCGAAATATTTATCTATTAATCTCCCGAGTTAGCCATCTATTAAGATATCTGTCTATCGAGATAGCTATCTATGGAGTTAGCCATCAATCGAGATAGCTATTTATCAAGATATCTGTCTATCGAGATAGCTATCTATCGAGTTAGGCATCAATTGAGATAGTTATCTATTAAGCTATCTGTCAATCGAGATATCTATCTTTTAAGAAATCTGTCTACTGTCTATCGAGATAGCTTTTTATCAAGATATCTGTCTATCGATATATTTAGCTATTAAGCTATCTGTCTATCGAATATTTATCCATTAAGCTATCCGTCTATCAAGATAGCTGTCTAGTACGTTACCTATCTATCAAAGGTTCTTACTACAAAATTATGACCTATCAATATTTATTGAAACATAATAATTATGTTAATATTGTTTATAACAAGGTGGTCGGAAGAATTGCTCGTCAGCGCCAATTCAGCCTAGACGTGAAAAAAATGAACTATTCAAGGTGAAGTTTTTTATACTGTTTACTTTTCAATCAAAATTGGGTATCATTTAAATACTCAAAAAGTAAATTTTATTTTTGTGAATTTTTATCGCTAAGAAAACTTGAGTTTTCTTATTTCATTTTTACAATATCAATATCAATATGATGTCATTTTCACATTTTGTTTATCTTGCTACAGCTTTAATCTTGTTCTTGTTATTGTTCTTGTTCCTGCTATGGCTATTTCTATTGCTCTTTTTTGTTTTGGTTCTTGTTCATGGTGTTTACTCTTTCCTTCTTGTTCATGGTGTTTACTCTTTCCTTCTTGTTCATGGTGTTTACTCTTTCCTTCTTGTTCATGGTGTTTACTCTTTCCTTCTTGTTCATGGTCTTCACTTTTTCCTTTTTCTTATTATTATTATCAAAGTATTATTATTCTTATGTCTTCTTCGAATTCGAATACGACTAATATCATTATCGTCATTGTTATTATCATTGTTATTATTGTTATTATCTAGACTAAGCAGCAGGCTAGAGCAGGACCTAGTTCCTTTACTCCGCTGTTCAGCTCTGCTGTTTAACAGTTTGACAGATATACCCCCAGGACAGCAGTTGTCACAGGACGGAGGAACTGTATACAAGGAACAACAAGCTCATTATACAAATCTTTAATTTTTAAAGAATTTTTATCTTTCTCGAACAGATCTTATTGATCTTTCTTCATTGATCTTTTTAAAGTAGACACTGAACCTTTTCAAGAACATCTTTCTTGATCTTTCTTGATCTTTTTTTAAATTTTTGATCTTTTATTTATGATCATCTTTGCTAAGAACTTATTTTCAAGAAAATTTTAAAAGACCATGATCATGTTAAGACAATATTGACCTGTTTGATTTGAGTTTACTCGTGATTTGATAAAGTTTTCTTTAAATAAAAATTTTCATTCTACTAAAAGTGATCTTTCTCAAGAATTAAATGATCCTTCTCATCTACTGTATTTATGGCGTTAAATTGATCTTTTTAAAGTAAACATTTTTGTTCTTTTAAGGTTTTTCTTTTTTTGCGGATTTCTTAATAGCTGGTTGTATTAGAACCTGTCAGTATATCTTGGTTTGCCGGTCAGCTTAAGCCTACTTCTGGATACTCCAGCTGCCAACACCCTTCTAGGCATTCAATACATCTTTCATTGTTTTCTTTTTGAATTGTTGAATGTTAAGTATTGAGAATAATGAATGTACTATTTTTCTAAAAATGATATTCTTCTGTACCAAATCAACAATATCAACAAAATAATGTTATCTTTCTTTTACTTTATTGTTTTTTTTCTAATTTGTATTATCTACCCGACTTGGCATACAGTATCTACAAGTACGGCTCGGGTCAAAGCTGTCGTTGGGCCTTATTTACGACTTTTCCCACAGACTTGAATTCAAAAAACCGGTTTAATATTCTATTTGGTGGATTCCGGGTTTTCATGAGAACAAGATTCTACATCTTTCATTATTTTCTTATTATTCTTCTCTTTAAATAAGATTGGTCCAAATCAAAAATCACCAAAAAATGTTGGGTGTACCAAAGAATTTTATCTTTCTATGACTTAATTGTTGTTTTACTAATTTGTACTCTTTAACCTTGCTAGACATTCAATTTAGAGCAATAGCTGAGAACTAAAAACTGTTGATCAGAAAGGAGAGGCACTAAAAGCCTAGTTTAATAGTTTTAACATGTTTTATATGTCGCGTCATTTACGGCATATTAATATACTTTATACTCCCTACCTACCTGAATCCCCCCTACCCCTTAATTCTTAAATTTAACATTCTTTCCTTCCACTTTCTCCGCATGTCTATCTGTCTGTTTGTATCCAATCGGAACATTTTAGTACGGTTAATAAAGAAAAATGTCAGCTTAAAGAGCAACGAGTAACAGCTAAAATTCTTACAGAAAGAGGGGCGTTGTAGTCTCTAGTTTACTTCAAAACCTTTGAAATTGTATGAATTACAGATAGCACTCTGTTGAATAAACCTGATTCAAACCAAGTGGAAACCAGCCCGTCCTTTCCACTTACCTTTAGAAGGTAAAAATAAGTCTTATTTGAATTTAGATGGAAACTTTTGAATATGATTTATTCTGAACTATTTTGAGCTATAATGCTTCTCTTCAGGCATGATGTTCGTATGCGTGTGTAAACTTATCGAATTGTACTTGTGCGCTGTGTTGGGTTCGTGGTGTACGTAGCGTACACTGGAAATAACAGCATAATACAAACTTAATACCATAATCACAAAATAACCCTAATCCTGGCGCAGATCAAGTCGTAATTCGTCTCGTTTGTGGAGTTGGTAATAAGAGATGAGATCTGCAAGAAGTCCCTTCTTGTGCAACCCAGACCGTCTAAAGGTAGATCCATCCTATGCAAAAATGATTATTACTATTAACGTCCTAGGTCTGTGCCTTGTCTAAAGCCTGGAGCCCAGAAGCAGTATTTTCCAGTTGGAGGTCTGACCCAGAGCACAGAGTGGAGAGGAGGACTCATCCCTCTTCCCAGGATTGTTTACATTCAACCCAGATATTTGTTTACATTCAACCCAGATATTTGTTTACATTTAACCCAGATATTTGTTAACATTCAACCCAGATATATGTTAACATTTTTTCCAGCTATTTGTTACCATTTTACCCAGATATTTGTTAACATTTTCAACCCAGATATTTGTTAACATTCAACCCAGATATTTGTTTACATTCAACCTAGATATTTGTTAACATTCAACCCAGATATTTGTTAACATTTTTCCCAGATATTTGTTTACATNGATAGATAACAGTTACAGGTATAGAACTAGATAGATGGATAGATAACAGTTACAGGTATAGAACTAGATAGATGGATAGATAACAGTTACAGGTATAGAACTAGATAGATGGATAGATAACAGTTACAGGTATAGAACTAGATAGATGGATAGATAACAGTTACAGGTATAGAACTAGATAGATGGATAGATAACAGTTACAGGTAGAGAACTAGATAGATGGATAGATAAATGGACTAAGGGATAGACAGATCAACACACAGACAGATGTTCATATAGACAAATAGACAGATAAGTGAATACACATATGGACAGCGATCAGGTGGACAGACATACGGATTTAATTATTGTTTCGCTACTTAGCGAATTCCCTAAAGACCTAATGAAATTTATAAGTACCGAGTGGTATTTCTCTGGATAGGATTGTAAGGCTTCCTTCTCACAACCCTGATAACAATATTGTTTTATCTGAAACCCGTCCTGTCTCTTTATTAAACTCTGATAACAATATTGGTTTATCTGAAACCCATCCTTGCTTTACATGCAACCCTGATAACAATATTGGTTTATCTGCAACCCTTCCTGTCTCTTCATACAACCCTGATAACAATATTGGTTTATCTTAAACCCGTCCTTGCTTTTCATACAACCCATGATAACAATATTGTTTTATCTGAAACCCGTCCTGTCTCTTTATTAAACTCTGATAACAATATTGGTTTATCTTTATTCACTTTAAAACATCCTGTCTTCCCAGGGAACATCCAACTCTAAATCCAGCTCATCAGGGCTCGAAACCTTGGCTGATCCCTCAATCAGCTCATCATAAGTAGGAGGACGCTCCACAACTCTTCTAGAGAACCTCAAAGCTGCACTCATCCTCTTTGGAGAGACAATCTTTTCCGTTCTCTCCTCCTCAGCCTCCAGAAACACCTCACTCTCTTCATCCAGCATCACCACCTCCTCCTCACTACAGCCATCCTCCTGCTGAGGCCCGGAGACACTCTCTCCGAACCCACTCCTATCTCTGGATGGACCAGGAGAAGGCTGGGATGGAGGGAGATCAACCGGCTCCTCAGCATTAGACTCAGCTACACTCTCCTTCGAACTTCTCATCCTCAGCCTCTTCAGCTTCCCAGGCCTAGGATTCTTCTTCCGCTTCACTCCTGACCTCACCTTGGGAGTGGGTAGAGCAGGGACCTCCCCTTTCCACTTAGTCCGCTCCTCGAACTCCCAGTCTGCCGAGAGCTTGGTCAGCCGTTCAACCCTCATCCTTCTCACTTTCAACTCCTCCTCACACTTCTTCAATCCCTCTGCCTCCTCCACCAACGAGTGGAGCACAGCAGCTTTCAACCTCTTCTCCGTATCTTCCACAGTTGGAGCCTTCTCATCCATGATACTCCTATAGCATAGACGCATAGCATCGTATAGACCCCTGTAAAATCTCTGGAACCCTGTATCCTTCTCCATCCTTGTGAAGAACCTGCTTAGATCCTGGGGGTTCATTCTAGCCCACTCCAACAAGGACCATCTCTGGCATCTTCCTATCAACGTGCACTTCTCTCCAATCTCCTTGCTCTTAACCTTGCTCATATCCAACACCAACAGGGGAATCTTCAAGTTCTTCGGCCTCCCCCAGCCTCTGACACTCCCCACTGGCTCCGACCAAACCTGCTTCTCCAGCTCCTCAGACTCCAGACCAAACCTAGCATACTCTCTCTCGTCTCTCCCAGGAACCTCTAATCTTCTTCCCTTGGACCAAGTATATCCGACCTGAGCTAGGACTGTCATCTGGGATAGAAACCACTCCCTTGCTTCTAGAAGATACCGATATCCTCCGGAAGTAGGACTAGGCCACTTCCCTAGAATTTGAGACCACAAACGATCCAATGGAGGTGAAAATTCACACAACTTCTCCCTCTCATCCCTATACCTCAGAGAAAGAATCATCTCCTCCCTCGTCTCAGCTTCTTCTTCCGCCTTCTGATGATACTCAACTCCTTCTAATGATACCATCAGGAACTCCAGAAACCAGTCTGCAGCTCCCTTCTGGCTACACTTCAAGTACCGGCACAGTACATCCGGATCCGGAAAAACATCTCGTAAGAGTAACTCAGCAAGAATATTATAGCTCATGAACCCGAACTGGATATCCCCCAACGCATAACACTTCAGGGACTCTGGGATCAACTGCCATCTCTCTCCCCACCAGTCATCCCCTGTAGAGACGTTCTTGTTCAGGAGAGTTCCAATAACCTGTACTCCCATTGCTGTCATATTTCTCGACTGGAATTTGTACCTGGCTAAAATGGCTAGAGATGTGAGATCGATGAAACCTCTCTCTATCCTCACCTCCTCACCAGAGATCAAGGAATAGAACTCCTCCACTCCCCGTATTGCAAGTCCGGCAGACACGGGAAGATCACGGAGTAAACCAAGCATCTCCAGTTGAACCGTCATTCTCTCCAGCACGTACTCCTTCCTCTTGTTTCTCTTTAGATCCAGCGAAATCAGACAAGTCCAGGATACTCCATTCCCGAACATAATCTTACCAGGAATCTGCTTGAAAGTGTCCTTAGAGAATCCCGTCATCAGCTCCGGATCACATTTCCTTTTCAGTACTGCATCGTTGGGATTAATTGTAGCTCTCCCAGCCATCCTAAGAGTATCAAAGTAGGTAGCTTTGACGTCTTCGACATCAAAGGATACAATCCCGGTTCCAAACATCCGCTGATCCGCATCCTGCATCCTACCAATCCAACCACGCAGAAAACTTGCGCATGCGTAGTCGGTCTGGAAACAGCTTCTAAAACTAGTTTTTACAATACGTTCTGTACAGATCCTCAGGGAGAACTCAGGGATTCACAGGGGCATCACATAGACTTTATGAACGCAGCATGGCTTGCGTAACACTCCCCCAACCAAGAGCAAACAAAAAGAAAAAAGTTCCATTTGCACCCCGCGACTTAATCCTCCTGATAACTCCACTAGACCTGAAACACAATCACTGGAATCTTTAAGAGTTTGAATTCACGTTTTACTTCCTAAAACATCCTGTCCTCCCAGGGAACATCCAACTCTAGATCCAACTCCTCAGGGAACGAAACCCTAGCTGATCCTTCAATCATCTCGTCATAAGTAGGGGTTCGCTCCACAACTCTTCTGGAGAACCTCAAAGTTGCGCTCATCCTCTTGGGAGAGGCAACCTCTTCTGTCCTTCCCTCCTCAGCCTCCAGGAAAACATCATCCTCCTCACTCAGCATCACCACCTCCTCACAGCCATCCTCCTGCTGAGGCCCGGAGACACTCTCTCCGACCCCACTCCTATCTCTGGATGAACCAGGAGAAGGATGGGACGAAGAGAGACCTACCGACTCCTCATCAGTAGAACCAGCTGCATTCTCCTTCAGACTCCTCATCCTCACCCTCTTCAGCTTACCAGATCTCGGATTCTTTTCCCTCATCACTCCAGACCTCTTTTTCGGAGTACCCAGAGCAGGGATCTCATCCTTCCATCTGGTTCTCTCTTCATACTCCCCGTGAGAGGATAACTTGTTCAACCAAACCATCCTCTTCCTCCTCATCCGCGTCTCAGCTCCCTCCTTCACTGCCTGGTGAAATTCTACTCCTTCCAGGGACATCCGGATGAAATCCAAGAACAAATCAGCTGCATTCTTCTGGTTGCATTTTAGAAACCTGCATAGAACATCAGGGCCTAACGCATAACATCTGAGGGATTCCGGATTCTGCTGCCATCTAACACCCCAGTAGTCATCACCAGTCAACACATTCTTGAACAGTGTTTGAAGCACCTGAAACCCCATGGCCTTATGATACTGGGCGGGGATTAATATTCTCATCCTAGGATCAAACTTCTTGCTCCTCTCCTGGCTCAATCTCTCCTTCACACACTTCCTCAGATCATCCGTTGTCAGAAGTCTCTGTGTACAAGTTGCAGAAACTGAGGTTTGTACTCCAAGTTCCTCCAGGTAGGAATACAAAATAAGAGATTTCTTCAGACCAGAAAGTTTCTTCAAACCAGGAAATCTCCTCAATATAGAAAACTTCATACCAATTATAGGACGAGAGACTAGTTCTTTAACACCACTCAGATCAGGGAATTTCTCCAGGTACAAGTACAACACAGGAGATCTCATCAGACCAGGAGACTTTCTCAATCTAGAAAACTTCATACCAATTATAGGACGAGAGACCAGTTCTTTAACTCCACTCAGATCAGAGAATTTCTCCAGGTACAAGTACAACACAGGAGATCTCAGAACAGGAGAACTCATCAGGGGAGAAGTATATATAGAATCAGCTTTCAGAACAAGAGATCTCATCAGACCAGGAGATCTATTTGAATCAGAAGATCTCATCAGATCAGGAGGTCTCAGAACAGGAGATCTCAGAATAGGAGCTCTCAGAACAGGATATCTCATCAGCCCAGTAGATCTCAGAACAGGAGATCTCAGAATAGGAGATCTCATCAGGCCAGGAGATCTTACCAGATCAGGAGATCTCATCAGACTAGGGAATCTCTTTAAACCAGGAGATCTTAGAACAAAAGACCTCATCAGACCAGGAGATCTCTGGCCAGGATCAATTAGTAGCTCTCCAGCTACACCCCTTCCCACGTGAAACACCAAAACCGAAAAAGGAACTGATATATCACCACTATCATCACCAGGCTCTTCTTCCTCCAGTTCAGGTTCAGTAATCGGAGCTGAACACTTCCCAGGTTCAGGATTCCTCATCATCTCACGAATACTTATTATCTCAGCACTACTTATCAGCTCAGGACTACCATTCTTCTCAGGATCGTCATTCTTCTTAAAATTACCGTCACTCCCTTTTAAATCCTCAGTCCGTCTAAAATAATTAACTTTCTTAAAACTATTAGCTTTATCCAAGCCATCATCGTTCCTAAAATCCTCATTCCTCTTACCATCGTCATTCTTCTTAAAATTTTCAACCTCGTCAATCTTGATCAAAAACTCTTTCTGGTTAGGCTTAGCTCTCCAACTTTGTGATACAGGGTCCATTAGTAGCTCTGCTACACCCCTGCCTGTTTTAGCTAAAGTAACGGAAAATGTATCAGTTTCAGTACTCTTAGTCCAATCAAGGCCTTCATCATTCCTGAACTTTGCAATAGGAACTTTCGCTTTAAACACTCCATAGCCGTCCTCGCTAGTGTTTCTATCCAGGGCTGTGCTGAGATCACAGTTCGGAGAATTACACTCCACCGCATTTACAACCACACTCCCTGTATAAACACCTTGCTTTTTAGAATCTTCATTGTTCATTACGTCCTCGGTTTTCACAGCTGAATCCGCTCCTCTAATTACTCCATAATCACCCTCATCAGTGTGTCTACCCAGGACTGTGTTGAGATCACTACTAGGAGAATTACACTCCACCGCGTTTACAACCACATTCCCGTCATAACTACCTTGATTTGCCTCTCCTTCATCCAGGGCTGCGGTAGATTCCCGGTCTAGAGAATTACACTCTTCCGCAAATCCATCTACATTCCCTGGATCTGTTTGCTGCTTAATAAGTTGTTGGAAGGATTTCCAGGACTCTATCTCCAAGTGCAGTTTACATGCATTTCCCTGATGCTCTAGAATTGAACTCAANTTAGGGCCAATATTTGGCATGCATCTTTTAGGGCCAATATTTGGCATGCATCTTTTAGGGCCAATATTTGGCATGCATCTTTTAGGGCCAATATTTGGCATGCATCTTTTAGGGCCAATACTTGGCATGCATCTTTTAGGGCCAATACTTGGCATGCATAATATCAGGTTACCAAGATATGTAGGGATTATCAAGTTAATCTCAAGAATAGAGTTATCCCGCTCAGTCACTCGACATATTTTTCCGAACTGGCAAATATATCAAGGATGAGAGATAGCTCAATAAATTAGACTTAATCAATTGTCATTCCTATCATGATCAACAATCTTCAGAATTTATCAATTGATCTCAAGGTAGAGTTATTCTCCTCACTCACTCAACATATTTTTCCTATCTGGCAAATACACTAAAGGTGAGGGAATAGCTCAATAAATTAAATCTTTTGGTATAATCCAGTGTTCGCCCCTTCAAAGTATTGACTAGGAGGGTGCAGACGATGGATCATAAATCTCAAGTATACTGTTTTCATCCAATCATCCAACTATGAACATTCCATCAACATCCAATTTTATAACTTAGACTTTGTTCACTCGGTCCTTCACTATATTTTTCCAATTTGGCCAATATACTGACAACGAGAAACGAATCCAGTTTATAAACTCAATTAAATATCCCACCTCAATTTACTAGATACAGATCTAATAAATGATAAGAGTTAGGATTACTAAAGGATCTCAGTTTAATAAAGCTTCCTTGTAAGCTTATTCCTACGTCAGTCCGTATATTTTCCAACTTAGGCAATATAGCGGCAACGAGAAATTTAGCTCAATCTCAATTAATTAACCAGTACTCTACAAGGTTGCGATTGAATGTTTCGCTACTTAGCGATTTTCCTAAAGACCTAATGAAATCTCTACAAGTACCGTGTGGTATTTCTCTGGACAGGATTGTAAGACTTCCTTCTCCATAACAAAAGGATAATAATAAGGTTCCGAACGTTTATTTCTCCGAGTCTTCAATCTAAATAATCTTTTATAAGCCCACAGAAAAAGCATTGAGTGATAAATCATACAAGCACAGCAATAAATCAACTCAGGCATTAAAAAACTGTGGAATGGAACCAATACATTACATTATAAGATATCAACCATAACGGAACATAAATAAGCAAGATTCATATAAATATAAAGCATAATTACCGCAGTGATCCTAGAATTTCACACGGTTTAATAATAGACGATCTTTACATGAGAAACAAATATATACTAAGGTAGAATCTGCCCGCTTCCACGCAGAAAACTTGCGCATGCGTAGTCGGTCTGGAAACAGCTTCTAAAACTAGCTTTTACAATACGTTCTGTACAGATCCTCAGGGAGAACTCAGGGATTCACAGGGGCATCACATAGACTTTATGAACGCAGCATGGCTTGCGTAACAGATTCATAGGGTTGTGACCAATTATTTGTAGCAAATGATTTGAAAAATATAAATTGAACATTATTTTTTCTAGAATTTTAAGCATACGGCAGGCAGTAGTGATCTCTTAGTGGGGACAACAAATCTACCTTATTTGTAAATAAATCAGAAATCAATGATTATTTTGTATGGGTTGAAATGGAAAGATTAAAGACCATGTTCACGCGAATTCTTTGGTATAAATTTTTATTTGTGAAAGTTATCCATTTTGGAGGCAGAAGAGATTCAATTGTTAACCTAAATAATGTTTGACATCATTCTCGTGGATTTGAAGATTCCAACATCTCAAAATCCTTGGAAAACTCTATTCTAGTCATGTTTTATGCCCTAACGTCGCCATATTTTTAAAAAATGTATTGTATTTTCAAGGATCGGACACTTAAAAAAAATAATATTGAAAGGACGAGGATTTCGATGTGGTTCGGACGAGAAAATGATGAGAATGTGGTTCGGACTACGAGAAAATGATGAGAATGTGGTTCGGACTACGAGAAAATGATGAGAATGTGGTTCGGAGATTGATGTGGTTGGCCTTCCTCCCCTCGCTGATACGAATCCTTGAAAACATTGGATAAAATAACATATTAAATAGAAACTTTTGAATTTTTTTTTTTGAAAAAAATGTTTTATGCGACCCCCCCCCCCCCATCCCCATACTTTCACCTCCTCTCCACTTTTCCAATGTCCAGTAATCTGTACCTTCCTCGTTTTACAAGGATTTGTGAACCCCCTGGCGGCCAGTACTGACACTAGACAGGGGCCTAGATTAACATAAATATATTTTTATGGATTTAGATTAATTTTAGCTTTTTGTTTTCTTATTCAGCTTAATGCAGGAAAGGCTTGATCCAAATCTTCCATACTACGCGCTGTATAAGTAAGTACTGACTGTTGTAAATTAAATTTAGAAATATGGAAGATTGTGTTGTACTTCCACCTTTTAAGTGGTTTCTGGGGCAAGACATGTGCACGTCACAAATGAAAATGATCAGTTTTCTAAAACATTAGTATCTAATTTATACTTGATCAGGCTAAACGCTGTGAATTATAAATGCCACTTTGTCAATTAGAATTGCGTTTACAGTCTCTTTGAAAAGAAAATCCTTTGTATAGTAATCAAAGACAATTTTCTATTCTTGGTCTATTGGGCCAGTAAATATTCTAAAAAAAATTTAATCATCAACGTTTTTTTATAGTTTATCGGTGACGACTGAAAGGACAAAAAATTAAACTTACAAAGTAATTCCTTTTAGGTTGGATTATGCCACGTTCCATCAAATATTCCTTTTAGGTTGGATTATGACACGTTCCATCAAATATTCCTTTTAGGTTGGATTATGACACGTTCCATCAAATATTCCTTTTAGGTTGGATTATGACACGTTCCATCAAATATTCCTTTTAGGTTGGATTATGACACGTTCCATCAAATATTCCTTTTAGGTTGGATTATGACACGTTCCATCAAATATTCGAGCTTTGTTCCCCCTGGAGAAAGGTATGCGTTAAAAACATCTTAAATTAGGTAGTTAGAGCTGGGACTTTTTTATTGTTTACATCGAGATTAATGCTTGATCTTGTAGTTTAATTTTGTAGTTAAATATCCGCTGTGTTGTTAGATATAACAGACAACAATTGGTAACAATTTAACAACAATTGGTAACAATTTAACAACAATTGGTAACAATTTTACAACAATTGGTAACAATTTAACAACAATTGATAACAATTTAACAACAATTGGTAACAATTAAACAGCAATTGGTAACAATTTAACAGCAATTGATAACAATTTTACAACAATTGGTAACAATTTAACAGCAATTGGTAACAATTTAACAACAATTGGTAACAATTTAACAACAATTGATAACAATTTAACAACAATTGATAACAATTTAACAACAATTGATAACAATTTAACAACAATTGGTAACAATTTAACAACAATTGGTAACAATTTAACAAAAATTGATAACAATTCAACAACAATTGGTAACAATTTCCATAGCCCGGCCAGATCAAAGAGCTGTAGGACAATGTCTACCTTCTTGATTTTAATTGAAAAATAACAGAAACATTTAAAAACAATTATAATGATAATATTAGGCCGAGGTTGCAGATCAACTGTCTTTAAGAATGTTCAAGATAATGGATCCAACAAGAAATGAATTTATTAATTTCAAGGTAAAAATAAATCACTACTTAGGGAAACTATTAGAACTCTTAAAATTCTTGAAAACGAATCAAGAAATGAAAATAATCTCAAAACTTTTAAAAACCTCTTCAGCATCTAAGACACTTAAAACACTCAAAACACTTAAAGCACTTATAACTTTTGAATAAATAATCTTGAAGTTTACAATAAGCGCGACATGCTTGAAAGGCATAAACATCTTGAAACCCATGAAACCCATGAAACCCATCAAACTCATCAAACTCATGAAACTCATTAAACTCACGAAACCCATGAAAAACATGAAAACCTTGAAAACCTTGAATAAGTTGTAAACCTTGCAAACCTTGCATGCCTTGAAACCCTTGAAACCCTTGAAACCCTTGAAAAGCATGATTTCATACACTTAAAATGGCAAACCCTTGAAACCTTCGAAACCCTTGAAACCCTTGAAACCCTTGAAACCCTTGAAACCTTCGATACCCTTGAAACCCTTGAAACCCTTGAAACCCTTGAAACCCTTGAAACCCTTGAAACCCTTGAAACCCTTGAAACCCTTGAAACCCTTGAAACCCTTGAATCCCTTGAAACCCTTGAAACCCTTGAAACCCTTGAAACCCTTGAAACCCTTGAAATCCTTGAAACCTTTGAAACCCTTGGAAGCAATGAAACCCTTGAAGCCCTTGAAACCCTTGAAACCCTTGAAACCCTTGAAACCCTTGAAACCCTTGAAACCCTTAAAACCCTTGAAACCCTTGAAACCCTAGAAACCCTAGAAACCCTTGAAACCCTTGAAACCCTTGAAACCCTTGAAATCCATGAAACCTTTGAAACCCTTGGAAGCAATGAAACCCTTGAAGCCCTTGAAACCCTTGAAACTCTTGAAACCCTTGAAACCCTTGAAACCCTTGAAACGCTTGAAACGCTTGAAACGCTTGAAATGCTTGAAATGCTTGAAATGCTTGAAAGGCTTGCAAGGCTTGAAAGGCATGATATCACACACTTAAAGGGCAAACGCTTGAAACCATAGAAACCCTTGAAACCATTGAAACCCTTGTTACCATTGAAAAGCTAGGAATGCTCTTATGAACCTCTTAAACTTCTTGAAGAAATCCCCTGAATCCTCTTAATCCATGTATACTGTACAGGATGTAGTGATTTTACTGAGTATGATGTGTGGAGAGGATTTACCTAAATCCTCTTAATCCATGTATACTGTATAGGATGTAGTGATTTTACTGAGTATGATGTGTGGAGAGGATTTACAGAAGAAACTAAAATTGCTTTACTGTCTTCATCTTCCGGGAGTTGTTCATCCTTCAGAACTAGAGCAGGTAGGGAATATGAATTGCTTGATTGATAAATTGAATGAAGTGTGCAGCGTGCACCCAAATGATCCTACATTGATGAAACCCAGAAGTTAAGTGACAAATCAATTTCTTAAATATGAACTTTATTGATAGATTGATTGATTGATTGTTTGATTGACTGTTTGATTTATTAATTGATAACCATTTTGGTAGAACGAGAATTCATTAATTGATTTATTGATTGATTGATTGCTATTTAGGAAGAACGAGAGGGTGCTGAAGTTGCTTCTGACGCTACAGACTACTTTACCGAGGATGATCTTGAGATTGGTAAAACTGTTCAGTTTATCAGAGAACAGAGTCAGGAGGCCAACCTAGGACAGGAAGAGGATGTTATTTCATCCATACAAGGTGATATTTATTAAACAGGTTTCTCCCAGGTCAGATTTTATCCCTAGATAGAAAAATATTCTCCTTTTTGGTAGATTTTCCCTCTTATAGGTAGGTTTCCTACCTTATTGGTAGATTTTCCCCATAATTGGTAGATTTCCTCAATAATTGGTAGATTTCCCCATAATTGGTAGATTTCCCCTATAATTGGTAGATTTCCACCATAATTGGTAGATTTCCCCCATAATTGTTAGATTTCCCCCATAATTGTTAGATTTCCCTCATAATTGGTAGATTTCCCCCATAATTGGTTGATAATTCCAATTTGTTATCGAAATGTCGTGTAGCTTGACTCAAATTAGTTCTGGTAGGAAATTACATAACCGGAATCAAACTTAGATTTGTAAACATGAATTTCTCAAGATTGGTTAGTTCGACAGTGCTCTAAGCTTGAAATGAAGAAGATCCCTCCACTACCCCAGAAATATTTTGTTCTCCTGTGGAAAACCCTGTATGCACTCTTCATGGAACCTGATCTTAGTGCACCTTCTACAGAGGAACAGCAGGTAGGTCAGGGGGAACAGGTCAACTTGATTTTCAAACAATGAATTGATATTTCTATTAGTAACTGTCTTCGTTGGCTGATGTGTTGATTGACAGATTGACCATTTGATTGTTTAAATGGTTGGTTGGTTAGTTTGTANGGGGGTGGATTTGGTTGATTTGCTGGCTGATTGACTGATTGGTTGGTTAATTGATTAAATGATTGATTGATTGATTAGAAGCTGTACCACTCTGTGTCTGTTGTTGGAACCCTCCTTCTTCAGATCGGCGAGGTCGGAGAGAGATTGGACCGGAAATCAGCTGAAAGGAAACTGGTGATTTTTTGCAAATTAGAATTTTTTTTTAAAACTCCTTTGGAGGGAAAAAAAATCTGACAGTCTTGGCTGTTGAAAGATTTTAAGACTAAGATTTTCTTTAAATAATGAAGAAACTTTTTTATTCTGAACGATTTTTCCCTAATCAATTTATAATTATTTGATTTTAGTTATTGGAGTCTGAACCCCATATCACCGAAGGAACACCTGAACTTGCTGAAGATGCCTCTGGAGAAGCAGCAACAGTTAAGGAATCTGGAGCAGCATCTTCGCCAGCTACTTCATCCGAAGCTGTTGACGAGAACAAGAACAGTGCAGGAGCAGTGTGGAATATTAGCTTTGAGCAGTTTCTGGCGAGTATTCTCACCGAGTCTGTTCTTGTGGATCATTTCTCAAAAGGGGTCGATATACAGGTAGAATGTAGTTCAAGGGTCGATATACAGGTAGAATGTAGTTCAGGGGTCAATATACAGGTAGAATGTAGTTAAGGGGTCGATATACAGGTAGTATGTAGTTCAGGGGTCGATATATAGGTAGAATGTAGTTTAGGGTTCAATATACAGGTAGAATGTAGTTTAGGGGTCGATATACAGGTATATGTAGTTTAGGGGTCGATTATAGGTAGAATGTAGTTTAGGGGTCAATATACAGGTAGAATGTAATTTAGGGGTAGATATACAGGTAGTATGTAGTTCCGGGGTCGATATATAAATAGAATGTAGTTTAGGGGTCGATATACAGGTAGAATGTAGTTTAGGGGTCAATATACAGGTAGAATGTAGTTCAAGGGTCGATATAAAGGTAGAATGTAGTTCAGGGGTCAATATACAGGTAGTATGTAGTTCAGGGGTCGATATATAGGTAGAATGTAGTTTAGGGGTCAATATACAGGTAGAATGTAGTTTAAGGGTCGAAATACAGGTGGAATGTAGTTCAAGGGTCGATATACAGGTAGAATGTAGTTCAGGGTTCAATATACAGGTAGAATGTAGTTCAGGGGTCGATATACAGGTAGTATGTAGTTCAGGGGTCGATATATAGGTAGAATGTAGTTTAGGGGTCGATATATAGGTAGAATGTAGTTCAGGGGTCGAAATATAGGTAGACTTTAGTTCAGGGGTAAATATACAGGTAGAATGTAGTTCAGGGGTCGATATACAGGTAGAATGTAGTTCAGGGGTAAATATAATACAATATACAATTAATGCCAAATTATTAAAGTTTGATTTATATCAAGAAACACTGGCTTAGACCATTTTAGAAAAGTGCAAACCAGTTCAGACCGTCTTTTAGCCCAGTTTTTAACCATATTATCATTTTTTTTTTCGAAATTTTCTGTTTGTTTTGAAATCACAGGAAGTCACAAAATAAACATATTTTCTTCAGATTTTTGGATGGGGTTGTCTTTGCGAAATTTAGGGACATTTTTGTGGGTTAAGTAAAAAAAATTGCCAATTTTTGTTGTCATTATTTTTTATCGGAATAAATAAAATGCTTGTGTTAAGGCTCCTCTGACTGAGTTCAGTTGTCATGGATGGAGGAAGGCCGCCGATCCATTACAGTTGGCCGGTCATCCAGTTGCCAATTCAGTTTTCTATGTTTAGTTTTAGATATTACCAATTATATTTTAGTACATACAATAGATGGCAACATAGAATTTGTACACTCTCAGTACACCTGTATTCTTACATCGCAAGTGTCAACTCTATTTTTGTGTCCGACAAAATAATTAATAATAGTGATAATTTTAGACTTATTTCACAGTGAAATATATGCAATTTTATGTGTTTTTTATTTTCTGTTTTTACATTTTTTTATTAAATCTTGGAAAACATGTCAACTTATGTGAGAAAATTTCGTTTTCTTTGACACTTGTGACGTCGTGTATAATTGGTCCAATTCTCTGTTGCCACCTATTGTACTTGATAATCTATTTGGATATTACCAACTAGAAAAAAATGAAGAAAACTCGGATTTTCGGCTCTTCAACACATAACTTCATGGAACACATTTTTGTAAAAATATTTTTCCAAATAATAATTTATTTTACAAATATTTCAAGACAAATTTGATATTTTGATTTTATTTACAATTAACATTCCAACAGAGAATTCTAGAAATTTTCTCAATACTTTGTATTTACTATTTGATTGTATTTAATATCCAAAAAAAATGAATATTCTCCGCCTGTGATCAAATCTTATAAAACACTGTGATAAAAAGGATCATTTACCCAATCAGTAAGTAATAATCGATTTTAGAAATTTTCATTATATATTTATAATATTCATGAAATCATATTTTCAGATGAAAACTAAAATGGTAGCCTGCCTGTTTGAAGAATAAGATGAAAGTAGGTTTTTGTTTCTATTTTATTTGCAAGTAGTTGATTATCAGATCGGAACTATTTTTGTGAATCTCAGGATCAAGCTTTCATTTCACTCTTATGCAAAACCTACTGATTAGTTTTATTCCTCTTCCATATCCCGTAGTGGTCATACTTTTATTTTCTGATCAAGCATTTTTCTCAAATTATAAGTGCCCTGTGTCACCCACATCGAATATCAAGATCATTTGGGTTTTTCGTACACAATAACCCTGAGTTAGAATCCCAAAGTTCCGCGCAGCCAGCGTTGAATTACAAGACAAAGAAAGAGAATGAGCTGCCTGCGCGGAACTCCTTCGGGCTTCTACCTCAGGGTTATTGTGAACGAAAAAACCCTATATCTTGAAAAGACGGCATCTAGTGAACTATTATTGTTAATTAATGTATGATCAAGATTAACGATACACGACACGAAAGAACTCAGAACGAATTACAATGCAAATGTTCTTAAATCTCTTTGAACAACTTTTACTCTTTTTCAGAATCTGTTTCGAATCTAAGATCAAATGAGACATGCTTATTGTTCTCGCGTATGTTGTGTATTTGTATTTCTCGTAAATTAAATATTGTATAAGATGGGCTAATTAGAAAAGTAATCAAAACATTCCTTAAAATTTTTTGAATTTTATTGAGTAGCTAATTTCACACTTTTGTGATGGTTTGTTTGAGATATTATTCTTTGTTCAGGAATGCGTTCTTCTACCAGATATGGGATATATCTACTCTGGATATTTGCAGTTTTCATACTCGGGATATATGTATTCACCAGGTCTAACCTTTTACCCTACCATTCCTTAAGCCACAATTTAAAGGTTTACTTCTATTCCAAAGAATTTTTACTCCCCACTTACTTGGCTTGTTGATGTTTCAATGACAAATGAGTCTTTTTCTAGCATTTTAAAATTTAAATTTTTTAACTTTGCATATGAATCTAACTTTATCAATATAACTTTATTATTTTTAGTGGATTTCTACTCCAAAGACGAGTTCTTCCTAACGAAACAACTTGCCAGGAACATTTTTAAATAAATCAAAATTAATATTAAACTTACCTTAAACTTAATTTTACTAATCCTGACTTTTTTGCAACCTGCCAGTGTTAACCTTCGATATATATATATATATATTATTATCTTTGCCTTTTTGATCTTGCAGAATTGATAGTTTGATATACAGATGGTCAACGACATCTTGTCGTAAAGTCAGTTGAGGTGTAATAAATACAGAGACCCCATAGTAAATCTAGATAAATTACGTTGTACATTGTCCATATAGCTAAATGTGTTCATTAGTAGATACGTAAATTCTGCATTGCGGTTAACCTAATCTAGATACTTAGATATAAATATAACTGCGTCATACCAATTTCGTGATTGCTTAACTACGTTATATATAACAGCGCATAACTTGAAATTATGCTGTGTAGACCTAATTCTAATCTAACATGAAGAAATATACTCTGTTGATATAGAGACTCCGCTTTGATTGCTGCGGGAGAGTAATAGTGTTCTTGTTCTAAACGAATGAGTTAAAGATCGTGCCCATTGGTTTGGCATTGATAGTTGTCTGCTTGTGTCCGTTTAGACATTGATAGCTGATCGTGCCCATTGGTTTCGAATTGATAGATTGCGAGCTCGTGTCCTGGTTGACATTGATAGCTGATCGTGCCCATTGGTTTGGATTTGATCGATTGCGAGCTCATTTCCTGGTTGACATTGCTAGCTGATCGTGTTCATTGGTTCTGTATTGATCGATTACGTCCTTGTGTCCATATTTACATTGATAGTTGATCGCACCCCTTGGTTTGACATTGATCGATTACGAGCTTGTGTGCTGGTTGACATTGATAGCTGACGAGATTGTGTCCGGGTTTAGCCATTGCTAGCTAAGTTAAACTGAATTGTACCTGGATAGATACGTGTTCGAGAAACCTTTATGGAGTAGAGCATTTACTACAAAAGGAGAGTAATAAGTTCCTTAACCATAACTAGTTCAAAATATCGTGCAAGACTTTGTTATTAATCTATTGCCTTCTTGATTTATTGATTGGTTCCAGGAGCGTGGATGTAATCAACCCCCAACAGTGTTTAAGAAAGCTATTGTGATACTTATAGGTAAATAATGTTCATGATTTTTTAGCCTATTACCACCATGAGTGTTCACAAAAAATTTCAGCCCATTCGATCCAGCCGTTTGGCCGGCTATAGGCAACATATATATACACGCCTTGTTTTATTTTATAGATAAAACTCTTCGCCCATATCTGTAAATATTATTTATATTAAAAATTGCCCTGAAGATTGTTAAAACTAGAAACATTAATAGTTTTGTCAAAAATCAGATTATTGAAAATCGAACAAAAGATTAGAGTATTTTCGTGCTCTTAAATAGTTTCGCTTTTTAGACGCTCTTAAGTATGAGTTCTGTGCTTGGAATTCAACCTGGAGTAGATCCTCTGCTAGCCGTGAACCTGGAGATAAGCTAAACCATCCTTCTCATCATATTAACCAGCTACCAGTCCTGCATAGGCTCTCCAGACCCAGCCCAGACACAGGACAGATACATGGAAAAATTTTCAGGTTAACACATACAGTAGTTTTTCTACTGGTTAAACTATTTGCTTTAAACAACAGTAAATATTTTAAATATTTCTTAAAATATTAAATATAATCTTCCTTTTCCCCAGTTATATGGAACCCGAAGTAGATCATATCCAAATATTTTAGAAAATGAAAGAAAGTTTATTAACCATGATTACCCTGACGCCTTGTTTCATGTCTGGTTCCCTGGGGGGGGNATGCCCCCTCCCTTTTTTTTTCTTATTGTGATACAAATCTATAACATTTGATACGTTTTTGGAAAGCACTTGGGCTCCACTTCAATAATCTGCAAAAATAATAGAAAATTTGCAAAAATCTTAATGTTCAGTGCAAAACCTAGTTATTAAGCAAAAAATGAGTAAAAAATTGCGCAAATTGCATCAAATTATACATTTTTAAAAAGGCCTTGACCCAGCGAATTCAATTGTGCAAAAACATTTGCAAAATATTTAAAACCTAAATGTGTATTCAAGAAAAAAAAGAAAATGTACAAATTCCCTTTAAAGGCGTCTGAGCAAAAATCTGTGCATTTCTTTTCAAAAATTATGCAATCTGGTTGATTTTGTTATATACCTTTTAAAGAGCTATAAAATGTTGAAATCCAATGACTGGAAGTAGGTACAAATAAAGATTCAGTCTGGTATATAGTTAAATAAGGCATTTTAGCAGTATGCCTGAGGACTCAGGCAAAAGGTACAAAAGCCCAGCTTTCTGTCTTAAGTGATAAGCATGTGTTAGTTAGAAAAGTCAGAAAATTTGAGCTTAATTGCTTAAATACTGTTTGAGTTATCGCAAAAAAAAAACGATTTAACCCCCCCCCCCCCCCCCCCCAGGGTAGATAGGGTTAATGTATGTTTGTATGTCATGCCTACATTGATCGTCTTTAGTATTCAGTGTGTGTGTATTTTTTATGTCACAATATTGTTCGTCTTTAGAAGTGAGTAAATGCGTATGTTTGTATGTTACACATTTTGATCGTCCTTACCAGTCTGGGTGTGCGTATGTTTGTATTGTATGTCACACTTTTGGTCCTCACTAGTCAATGTGTGCGTTTGTTTGCATGTCATACTCTTGAACTTCTTCACTAGTAAATGTGTGCGTATGTTTGCATGTCATACTCTTGAATTTCCTCACTAGTAAATGTGTGCGTATGTTTGTATGTCATACTCTTCAACTTCCTCACTAGTCAATGTGAGCGTATGTTTGAATGTCATACTCTTCAACTTCCTCACTAGTAAATGTGTGCGTAAGTTAATATGTTTATATTCGTCCTCAGAAGGGGATAGTGTGTCAGTATTATTGCTTAATAGTAACATATAAATAGAACTCATGGGAAAATTTAGACTGTAGATTGTAGACTGTAGACTGTAGACTGTAGACTGGTGACTGGTAGACTGTAGACTGTAGACTGTAGACTGTAGACTGTAGACTGTAGACTGCTGACTGCAGACTGTAGACTAGACTGCAGACTGCAGACTGCAGACTGCAGACTGTAGACTGTAGACTGTAGACTGTAGACTGTAGACTGTAGACTGTAGACTGTAGACTGTAGACTGTAGACTGTAGATTGCAGACTGTAGATTGCAGAGTAGATTGCAGACCGTAGACTGATAATAAAGACAAATCTGTCACAAACATACATCGAAGTTTGTCACAATAAGATTAATTAAAACTAAAACATTCAGGTTTATGGCTGATCCCCCAACTACCACCATGCAACGACTGAAAGGTTTTAATTTACATATAATGATATGTTTTAAATTATTTTTAACAAAGTGACATTGTTCTAGATTTACTTAATTTAGGTTTGACTACTGGAAGTTTGCCAACGTTTATTGATGCCTCGAGTAACTTTGCCTCTTATCAAATTCAGGAGGACAGTTGGTTAAACCAACTTACAAGACATAATAAGTCCATTCATTTCGCAGGTAAACCCACCGTTCAGTGCAGGAAATTTGTTTTTCCATTGTTTCTGTGGCAGAAATGCGCAACTCACCTTTTTGGAGCAACCGCAATTGAGAAAAGTCAACATTTTTCATTGTTAAGAGCATGGATATCTGATCCATTCTTAAACTTTACTGTACCGTTTTCAAGAATTGTGTAAATGGAAAAGTCACCTGTAAGATACACTAAAATGTTTTCAGGGCTAGGAATTCTAGTACTGGGGATCTAGAGATCTGATCTCGATCTCGATCTTTTGAATCTGCAGATTATTAATTTAAACTTCATTCGATATCCTGCATGGAAATCGTACCCGGGAGTAATAGCCGAACTTTTTTTTCATATTTAATTTGTTTCAGGGGATGATACTTGGCTAAGTCTCTACCCGGACACTTTCAAGGTTAGCAGCTTACTATCCAATTTAATGTATATTTTTTGGGGGGGATTTTTGTATCCAATAACTGTTCTACAGCTAAATGGGACTTCATAATCTCATCATTCCATGGGATATGGAAACCATGTAATGTCATTTGTTTTTCATAGATAACGTATACAAAGCAAATATTAAGTTTACTTTATCTTTAGTTTGTTTGTAGCCTTTGCAACATAGATTTATAACTACAAATTTGCACTTTTGTGCATATCCACTTAAATGAAAACGACATTTCCAATTATTTGAGGAAGACGATATTTCCACGTGTACGAGGAACATCGCTTCCATTTATACGAGTTAAACGATATTTCCATTCATATGAGGAAAACGATATATCCATTTATATCATGAAGACGATATTTCTACTTACATGATGAAGAATTTTTTAAGTTACATGGTGAAGACGATATTTAATTTGCATTGGGAAGACGAAATTAGTTGTCTACAGTCTAACTATTTTAGAAATCTGTTCCTCTGCCCTCCTTTGATGTCTGGGATCTTGATACTGTTGACACTCAAGTAACAAAGTAAGAAAATAAAATGAATGTAAAAATTTGTCTTCTTGCTATTTTTTTTCTTTTGCTTGAAATGCCAATCTCTGTAAAAGATGTTTGATTTCTCAGGAACTTCTTAAAGCCTAAACACAGTTAATATTATGTTATCAAAACTCAAAACTGAAAGCATAGTTTTAAATGCACCTTCATGCAAAGATAGTAAAGCCCGGTACCTTTAAAAGCTTTGTCTGATTCAAGTATGAATTTAAAATTAAGGTTTAGAATTTAAAATTAAACACTTTTCCAACTAGGAAATGACAAAATCAGTAGTCAGATAAAGGTTTCAAGGGTACCGTTGTAAATCGGGCATTGACATCTTTGCATGGAGGGACACCTGAGATTAAGCTTACAGTCCCTTTAAGTTTAATTTGACCATGATTCTGCAGGTTCTTGTATTCCGAACTGGGGATGGATTGGGATATTCTGCTCGGTCATTATCTTGGAGTTGATCATGCTGGTCATAAGGTAAATATTTATATAGGGGTCGGTGTTTATATCAATACAATGATGACAACTTAATATTTTGATTTCCAAGAAGCTTTTTCAAATGACAAGTTTAAAAGTTAACAAAGAGAAGTTGTTAATTGACAGCTTCTCTTTGTTTCCATTTTTAAGTGTATCCATGCTGCTTGAAAGCTGGGAAGAAAGTCGTATTCATTGTATTAATGAATACAACGACGACTGTAGTATTATAGGTCAAGCTAAAGATTAAAAAATGAAAATGATTAGTTTTGGATTGTTTCGTCTTTTCACTGTTTTCATAATTTTTCAGCTTTAATTTCTAAATATTAGTTGCAGTTTTCCACTGATCAAATGGAATAACATCAGCCATCTCAACCCTAGTAATTTGTTTTTCTGTGCTGTTTTTCAAAATCTATCAATAAAAGATATTAATTAATGGAAGGTGCAGACGAAATTTATTTGAATGTAATGGGATTTTTTAATTGACCATGGAGCCAGCTCTGCAATTGGTTTATTTATTACTAAAACATCTATTTTTTGAGGTTTTTAAATATTTTCTCCTGCAAGACCTGATTTTGTAGAGTAAACCTTCATAATAATTTTTAGCTTATTAAACTTTCATTAAAAATAAAAGCCATTTACAACAAAAAAAATCAAATTCCATTGTTAAATTTATTCAAAACATGGCTTAACAGTGACAACTGTAATGTAGTGGTTTTTAAAAGCATGTACATTTTATTGCTTTAAAAACAACGCTTGAAGTAAATAATATTTATGTGATTCATTATATTAGACTAATAACTACACTCACAACTTTAAATTTAAAGGTGAACAATATTTCACAACGTTTGCGGAATCAAATATGTCTTGCAATGCTGGGAACTTTTCTGTTGGATGCTCATAATCCCTATCCCTTGATCTTGATATCCATTTTATCTCAATTTCCACTTGAGGATGAATGCTTAATCTCTTTTATTAAGTTGTATCTCCTTTCAACCCCTTATCAAAGCTCCCTTCAACCCCTGACTTGGTATGATTGTCATGCATGATATCAAATAAAGATTAAATCAATCTGCAGATTAACAAAAGATCAAGATCAAGCATTGATCTCAATATCCACAATGCAAGGGTTCTCATCTCTAATCTTGCAAAGTTGGATGAATTCTTTTTTTCTTCAGAGGATTTGTAACCTTCAGTGATGACGTCAGGACAAACTTTTTAACTTGTAGGAAGAAGTATTCTTTGATGTTATTTTGACAAGCCAAGTTTATATTTATTCCCAAGAGTATAAAGGAAGACAACATTACTCCAAAAGGAAAGTCTTGAGTTTGTTTTTGAGTGAATGCAAACAAAATCAAGGCTATGCTTCCAATAACAGAAGCAGTAATTAGAGCTTTGAAATTAAACATGCTTTTTGAAGGTCCTCCAGATTCAGCATTGACGGTTGCTAGACTGTGATTTTTCCTTAGGTAGTACTTGATGTAGTAGTAGGATAGAATAATGATAGCTAAGCATAGTATAGTGTGAACGCAGTGAGCTATGGAGTAATTGTTGAAAGCCAGGGTTGCATTTTGTCCAGTAAGAAATGCATTTAATGGTGAGATATAACCTAATGGTATAAAATTATCACTTCGACTAATTTTGGCATGAAGACTGAACGTGTTATGTAAAGCTGGTGTAAACTGTTTTTTAAGCTTTGTGGTAAAAAAATAACTTAATTTAACTGAAAGATTTAGAACAGACAATCAAGAGATAATTGTACATTTTTTTGAGTCCCTCTTACATTTTAAGATTAAATTTATAAATAACCTGATGAGAGCTGGGTTGGGAAAAGTCCCAACTGAACAGAGAAAGTGTAAATCAAGGTGAATCCTAATATCTTCCAAGAAGTAGTGACAGGATCCAGACTAACCATTAGGTCAAACTAGGAAAGTACAATAGTTTTTCTGTTCTAATTAACAGGAAAAGTTAAACAATTGGATTATTGGGGATTACTGCCTTATTCTTACCTTAACAACAAAGAGTAGCCGAAGAACTGCTGTCGAGTACACCAGTCCGCATAAAATGAATCCAGAGTAGTCGATGAGAAAAGTCACTGCCAATCCAACATTTAATGGCATACAACAGAAAAGAGATGAGAACATAACTGCACCATTCTGTAATAATACATGGCTATCAGTTAGTTCAAATGGTTGTTGGCAAAAAAAAGTCCACAAATGATTACAAATTTTTTAAAATGGCACGAGCAATGAGCGTGGTAACTTTTCCCATTTCATATACATACTTTGAGTAATTCCTGCAAATTTTAGATCGACACCTCATAAATTCTTGGAGATAATTGCAACCAAAGTTTTAAAAAGTGCTAAGGAAGTTAAAACAAATCGTGAAATCATGATGTTTATATCAAATTTTTGAAAAATATGAATGAAAAATAAATGAGTTAGGTTAAAAAAACCTTCTAAGATGCTTGTTTTTAAGAAAAGTGCATTTTTAGCGTTTTTATTTTACTCAGTCAATTTTTTTAATTTTTAAAAAAGTTCTACAGATTTTATCTATCTAGACAATTACCAAGAAAATGATATGCAACATTATAAATTCACGAAAAAAAATATTTTGGAGCTGTGTAGGTCTTTTTTTAATGTTAGCAGCGATTATATCTTAGAGTTTTAGAGATATTGGGCCAAAAATTTAGATTAGTTCTCAAGGTACATATTAGAATTTGGGAAAAGCTACCACCTGCACATCTGTTTTCAAAAGTTGGTCATGTGTCACCTTAGTTTGATTGCCATTTTAGGTACTTATGTATACAAGTTAAAATCAAGATGGAAACAAAGAAATCCAAGAAGATAAAATTGGAAATAAAAGGATTCAAATCGGAAAAGATAGTACACGGTTTAAAAAATACAATTTTGCTATTTGGTTTTTGTGAGAGATAAAGAATGTTGGCATTCCTCAGATAGTTCGAAGACAAAGTCAGACATAGACTGAAAGATGAAGCTGTAAATGTATAATCCTTCCATTGCAATGAACAATTATTGCTGACATACTACTATCAGTTTAAATTCTAAATTGAAAATTAGACTTCTATAAATTTGACATTAAACAAAAGAATTTTCACTGTAAAAATTTCCATTTTCTAAATTTTTTAACCCACCCTTGAATTTAAAGGAAGAAAAGTCTCATTTCCAAGAATTATTATCTTTAAGATTAAAAGTCACTACCTGAAAAGTCAGTATGAAGTTCATGAGTTCCACAATGTAGTAGTTCATGATAAATATCATGTTGATCTTGACTTGTGGAACTGCCAGCTTGTAGATTCTAACCATGTGTGTGAAGAAGTTGCTAAGTAAGGCAATGAGGAATCCAAATGAAAAGATGATTAGATTTTGAGTAAATGTTTTAGCTCTTCCTACTTTTTGTTTGTTTCCTTTTGATATGTCTTGAGTTTTGGAAATATCAGTATAATTAATATCTTCTTCACCCTTATCTAGATTTGCTTCATGCTTGTCTAGATTTAATTTACCATTTTCTAGATCTTGATCCTTCTCTAATTCTTCTTGATCAAGGCCTAGATCTTCTTCACCCTTGTCTAGATCTTCTTCACCCTTGTCTAGATCTTCTTCACCCTTGTCTTGATCACCCTTTGCTTCAGTAATATTCAGCAGAATCTTTGTTTGATCAATTTGATCATGGTGAATCATTTCTTTTTGGATATCTCTTGTACCATTCTCTTGACCAAATGTCCAAATGATATGAGACAGAACCAAGAGTAAAAGAATGATGTTCATACCTACTCAGTTGGTTTCATTCTATTTTATGCGGAGAGTATTCCTCAGCTTTTATAACTACAAGGGAGGAGGAGGATTCAATTCAATTCATATTATGCTCTGCATCTTGATTAAATATTTATATTTGGAATAGAATATCTCTATTCTGTTATAAATATTGTTAAAGAAAATTTAATTTATGTTGAGAAGAAAAATTATCACCTAAAAAATAAGAAAAAATAAGTCTATTGGTTTTCAAATTTATTATTTTAGTTTGGCCCGAATCATCCTGAAATGAGAAGAAAGCTTAGAGAGATGAACGCCGTCATAGAACATGTTGTTGACAATCTACCTGAAGGTAAACACGTGGCATAGTCCTCAAAAAACATCTTAAAGATTATGTCAGAGAAATTTAGCAGATTCAAGAAAGGGTGGCTATCTGTAATATGATGGTAACAAATTTGAAATTGAAAAGGGAACTTCATAAAGTAATGCCTTTCTCCCTACCAGTGGTTAGGATCCATTTCATTTTGATGCGAATCCAGATCCTGAATCTGCCCAGTAAAAAATAGATCCGGATCCAGATTCAAGTCATAAACATTTCTTTAAGATCATTTTTTTGCCTTTTTTATGCTAAAACTAGATGAATCATTTGAAATTTTAAACGATCTCTCTTTTTTTTAACAGTTCAGATTTGGATTTTGATAGCAAAATTTTGTTTATTGTTGGGTAATATTTTTCCACTTGGATCTGGATCCGTGGATCTGTATATTTTTGCAGATCCATCAGATCCTAAGCACTGCTCCCTTCTGCCCTACCTATAATAGCTTTACTTGACTGTTTGTTGTTTTCCTAGACACTGTTCTAGTAGTGCTAGGGGATCATGGTATGACGAACAGCGGGGACCATGGAGGAGACTCACTCCCAGGTACAGGCTGGTCCTTCTCTCCTGTTCTATCTTAATCGTAAATATCAATCAGTCAACCCCTTTTTTTAAAAATTTTGATTCAATGTCCTTGAATCAAGTTAAACTGGGATCTTTTAACCCAAAACCTTGAATTTTTTATTTCATATCTGTGATCTTTTACCTTTTTTCCAAAATCCTTGAACTTTGAATTCAGATCTGTAATCTCTTATTGATCCTAAATCCTTTAATCCTTGACTTTGATTTTAGATCTGTAATCTCTTAAGATTGATTCTAAATCATTTAATCCATGAACTTTGATTTCAGATAAAATATCTGAATTCTGTAATCTTTCATCTTTGGATCTAAATCCTTCAATCCTTGAACTTTGATTTCAGATATTTAATTACCCTTGATCCTAAGTCCTTTAATCCTTGAACTTTGATTTCAGATAATTAATTACCCTTGATCCTAAGTCCTTTAATCCTTGAACTATGATTTTAGATCTTTAATCCCTTATCCTTGATCCTAAATCCTTCAATCCTTAAAGTTTGATATTAGATCTGTGATCACTTATCCTTGATCCTAAATCCTTCAATCCTTAAAGTTTGAAATTTGATCTTTGATCTCTTATCATTGATTTTAAATCCTATAATTACGATTCTTGGTCTTTTATTTATTATCTTTGATCCTTAATCTTTGACACTTAATCCTTTGGACATTCATACTTGATCTTTTGATCCCTGATCATTGTTCTTTTATCCTTGATCCTTTTTATCATATTGTCAAAATTATTTTTTATTGATATTAAAACGTATGAAAAAGCTTGAATCCTAATCTCTAAATAATTCTAGAGATTGAAGCTGGATTGTTTGTGTACGGACTAAAGTTAGGATTTGATTTAAAAGCTGAAGCATCCACTGTTTCTCAGATAGATCTTGTTCCAACTCTATCTCTTCTTCTAGGTAAACTTTACACTCATCACTTCAATCTTCTGCTACGACTTTATGATCTCGCAGTTCCTAGTTTTCATTATGCGCGGCCCCAAAGAAAAACAAGTTTATAATTACTTATTATAAACTGATTTGTTCTTCTTAAAAGCTTGTAGTTTTGAATGAAAATACAAACTTTCAACTCTAACGAATTAATTCACTGCATGCAATTTGACCCGACCAGGCTTACAATACAAAACCACATAATTTGTATATGTGAACCTTCAGTCTAAAAGTCTCTCCTTAAAATTAAAATAATCTCCTGTAATTTGTCAACTCAGTGTTGATAACTGTTAAAATGATGTGTTTATTTCTACCAGAAATGATTATGAACTGCATGAGTTTTTTACCATTGTTTTGGAAATAAAGTTTCAGAGAAAACTGTTGTAATTCGTCGAAGAAACTCTTAAATAAAAAATCGGAGCCGACGGAGGTCACTTTTCAGAGGTTCCAAGTCTCCGGAAAGAGATTTCGACAATCGGACTTCATATCCAGCTCCTAGGCAATTATATGAGTCTACATTCAAAAATACAACCGGCTGCTATTAATATTTATAGAGATAATACAAAATGTCTTACTTGTTACGGGTTCTTTAGCATTACTTATCGGTTGTCAAAAAAAAATATTATTAATGCTTGACTTATTCCTGTCAAATCAGTTTTGGATAAAAAATTTAATTTGATCAGTATCAATGATACTAAAAGTTTACATTTGATTGGCAAAAAAATGTCCATCATCTAAAATCCATAATCGCCTTTTTTTTACATTCTTGATGTATTTCAGGAGTTCCAGTTCCCTTCTCTAACCTTGGTGCTCTTATTGACGAACTCTTAATCCCAACTATGCTAATCAAGGAAGGATTTTATTCTCACAAAGGCTCAAGTTAAATTGGCGGTTTTTTTGTGACATCGTTTTTGTTTAGCTTGATATGAAGTTGTCATATTTAATTTTTCACTTTTATGGGTTCTTGATTTTGATTTATGTTGCTATCAATGTTTGCTTAGATTTTGACTTAAGATAGATTTTAGTATTTGCTTTGATCTTGACTTAAGTAAGATTTTAGAATTTGCTTTGTTCTTGACTTAAGTTGGAGGTTAAGTCATCAATTTGCTTTTATTATGATTTAAGCTAGAGGATAAGTCCTAAATTTGCTTTGATCTTATTCTTGACTTATCCCTATTCACGTTTTTTGTAGATAACTTTTGTCTTAGGCTGTTCAATTTTTTTGACTTTTCTAACTAACACATGCCTCTCACTTCAGGCTCAAAGCGGGGCTTTTATACATACTATCTGAGTCCTCAGGCATACTGCCTGTATGCCTTATTTTACCTTTACCCTTTGATCTAGATGTTGAGTTCTTAATTCGCTTTGATCTTGACTTAAGTCAGCTGATACGTCCTCAATTGGCTTTGATCTTGACTTAGGTGTGAGTTAAGCTCTCAATTTTAATCTAACTGACAGCTAGAAGTCAAGTTTTCAATTTTCTTTGATCTCGACTTATTATCAGCTGATAACTCCCCAATTTGCCTTGATCTAGACTTAAGTTATAGGTTAAGTCCTTAATTTGCTTTGATCGTGACTTAATTCCTCTATTTGGTTTGTATTTGAAAATATCTGTGCTCAGGAAAGTGGTTCAGGGTCACATAGTAGGCTGACCAGCTTTTCCCAAGAAGATCTCATCAAATTTAGGGAAATATCATCAACTGCCCCCTTACCATTTATCAAAGTTCACCCCCCATAAAACTAAAATAGAAAAACTCGTGAACAATTTAAATAAATATTTAGTTTTCTCCTCAAAATAAGTTTGTTCTGATCCCGTAACTTCAGTGTGAAGAATCGACAATCTAAAACGATTGATCTTTTCAATTTAGTATAAATGCTAATCCCCAAATTAAATATATTCCTGCAGGGTATGATCACATCAGGATATCGAAGAGAAATTAAATTAATCAGAGGACGAATTTAAAGAAATTGAGCCGTGGCTTAAATTTAAGCCACGGCTTAAATATGGTTGGTAACACTTAAAATTGTATTCAATTTTTCAAGATTTGAGCCGGCGCTCAATTGAAACCGGTTTTTGGCAGATTTAAATTCGGACACAGCTGGTTAGCATAAAATGGGAGACGAATTCTTGATCCTGAGATTCATAACATTCATAAGTTCTAACCTGTTTCCAAAGTAGTTAAAAACCAGTGCTTTTAGGATCCATTTAGTATATATGCTGATTTTGCGTGTTGTTTTCAGGCTGAAACTTAATAAACCATTCAGAGATGAGGAAATTTTTTTCAACAGTTCAATTTTGGGGTTTGAGAGCAAAAGATTTTTGTTTTTGTAAGCACGTTAAAAACGAAATTGGGATATCATAGAGTTGATTAAAACCATGTACATGAATGTTGATATATTGTACAGAATGTCGTACATGAAGGCTAATGTACACCAGGTGTACAAATATCTAACTGCGTACCTCAATGCTGGAGGTAGTTTCCCGGAGAAAGAAAACTATAGAATCAGAAACCTGGCAAGCGAGGTCGGTTTTTTATTATTCATCAAAGATACTCCATATTAAATGGGATCTGACCGATTCACAATGGTACCCTTACAACCTTCATCTGATCAGTAATCTGGAACAGTAGATGTATTTAATTCTAACAATTTTTTCCATTTTTTCTGAAGCAAGAAATATCAGTTTTCAAAAACAAATATGAATATATAATTAAATCTTTAAAACGCGAAACTTTTAAGGGCATCGATGTCAATCTGACATGCCACTCTAGAAAAGGAGGATTATTTGAAACTACGTGTTCAGTCTGTTAAAACTCATTTGTTTCCCCAAAAAGTGGAACAGAAGCAATAAAGAATAGAGAGAGGGTTAGGGTACCGTTGTAAATCGGGCATTGTCACCTTTGTATAGAGATTCACGTGAAAATACGCTTTCAGTCCTTCTAATATGCAAATTGTAAATATAAATATAAATAATCACGAAAATATGTTCAATTTGGAATATTGTCTAAAAATGTAAAATATTCCAAGAAAGGTATTCTATTAATACCGAAGAAATCAATCGAGCGCGGCGGCCCTATTTTAAATTGATAAAAATCATTTTAAAATTTTTTTGGTAATGTTTGCAATGGTTTATAACCATGCAAGTATTTTAATATATACTGCAGAGTATATACACTTTTAATGTTGTCAAAAATTAGTTCATTTTATTATTAACTTACTGTTGGATGTTGACTTGAATATCAGAATTTAGCAAAGAATCCTGCCCACGTGACCCTAAAGTTAATTTTATTTATGTTTCAAATTTTTTCTTAAACACAAGGTCGCAAAGTTTTTCCAGTAATTCCATGAAATTCTTCCTTATATACAGATTATACAAAATAGATTATGAAGTACAATGTGTGGCAACATGACGTCACAAGTGTCAAATATAGCAAGAAAATCAAAATTTGTTCACATTAGTTAACATGTTTTCGAAAATTAAATAAAAAAGTGTAAAAACAGAAAATAAAGAACAAATAAAATTGCATTTATTTCTCTGAAAGATTAACACTTTGTTCTAAAATTATCACTATTATTAAAAATGTTGTTGTACACAAAAACTGAATTGACACCTGTACTGTACTGTACTGAGAGTGTACAAATTCTACTTTGCCATCTATTGTACTAGAAGAAATTTGGATTATACCAATTGCAGTGCACCATTTGTCAGATTTTGGCAAATTGTTTTTTCCTCAACTTTCTTCAAACCTGAACCTGAAAACTGGGGAAAAGTAAAATTCATGAATTATAATTACTTTATTTATAAAGTTGTAATCTTTGTTAGTCTGTTGCTTTGTTTGTATTTCCCATCATAACTCAGGAACCCCTTGACCGATTTGCCTTACATTTTTGATTAGGAAACTTGGGAGAACCACGGGAATGTTCTTAGCTTGAGATTCTAAGTTTAGTGGGTTAACTTTTTAGGAAAAAATAGTTGAATCGTAATGTACAACCTAGCGCGGGTAAATAGTGGGATTAACTATAAGTCCCTTGGCAACGCTGGGTTCTTCAGCTAGTTATTTATAAAGGTGATAAACCGACCTGGAGCCCTATCCCCAACGGAAGCTAGAGAACTATATATCAAGTGTAAAGAATTCCTACAAGCAGCTAAACATATGTGTCAGGCAGTTTGGGTCAATTTTAACGAACAGGTATTATTATTATTATTATTATTATTATTCTTATTATTATTATTATTATTATTTTATCATTATCATTATCATTATCATTATCATTATTATTCTTATTATTCTTACTCTTCTTATTGTTCTTATTATTCTTATTCTTATTATTCTTATTATTCTTATTATTCTTATTCTTATTAATTATTTTTATTCATCTTATTATTCACTATTTCACAAATAAAAAGTTTTTAAGAGTTTATAGGGAGTGACCGGCTATGTAAGGTAGTTGAACTGAGAAAGTAGTATTTTGCAGGTTTGTAGATTGTTGAATGTTGATGACTTTATAAACATAAATCTATACACTATTAATGTTTCCTAGCTCTGTTGAAGGGTGAGGAAAGTAAAAGGAACACTGCACCAAGCATTGAATTTTGAAAACCTGAAGGACCCAATGTCAGAATCTCCACTTACAAATAATGACAAATGTGATAAAAGGAGTTTTGGCTAGGAGTAGATTATCAACAGTTGGATCTTGTTTTCCTCATCAATTTTCCTTCATACTTTAAGTTTCTTATGTGTATACGTTTAACTTGGATTTGCCATTTTTGTCTGTCTTCCTGTACTCCTATTTACTGTTAGAAGCGCCTCTGCAAACACCTCTAGGCCCTGCTATGAGGAAAGCTGGAGTTGATCTGATTATAACGATTCATAATTACTGAGTTTAAGCGCAAACTTGACGTTCAAAATCATCCATTTTTGTGGTTACGTTTTGGGAATCGGTTAAAAAAAAATTCAATAACGACGACGAAAAATGTAACAATAATTCTTCAGTTAACGACTGATTTGTCAAGAAATAGATTGAGAAAATAAAAATTAACTTTTGCCATCATAAATAAATAATGGTATTTTTAATGTTTCATTGTTCAAACAAATTTTCTGCAGATTTCCTGGAATCTTTTTTAAAGACGACATTTGAAGAAATATGCGATCAAATTTGTAAAGAATTAGAAATTCAGTATAAAGAGAAAAAAGAAATGAATGATTTTAACATTGATTTATTGACAAATTTATAATGAGAAATATATTTCTCAACATTTAATTAGTTTAATGTAGAAGTTTTGTTAAATTTCTGTCGTCATTATGACTAATTTGAAAAAACCGATTCTCAAAATCATCTCTTCAAAATGAACAATCTATGATGATTTTAAAAATTGAATTTTCCCTCTCGCTAAACAAATATGCACCGTAAAAACATCTTGTAAGTCTCAAAGGAATTAAGAATTTCTCCACAATACTGCATTCTCAGTTCAACTACCATACATTGCCGGTCACTCCCTTTAACCTATACTTGTTTGCAGGCAATAACCATTGGTTTAACCATTGTTGTTCTTCATTTATCTATTCTGTCGATACTGGTTTGCAAACCTCAATCCAGACTCATCTCAACACTGATATCAGGCAAGTCTAACATTTTTCCTGTTTTTGTACTGTAAATTTCTGCTTGTAAACTCTTCAGTGAGGTTTGTCCTTCCTAAACCCTGAAAGGGTGCCATAGTTGATTCTCAATAGATCAAACGGAAGTGGAGCCCTCATTTTCCTAACCCACATCAGACTAATCAGACCGGTTCTTATCATAAAGGTTAGCGTTGTGAATTGTTGATGGCACTTGATAATGTGGGGTCCCTTATGCTTATTCTCTACAGGTTTGTGTCTCATGCACGAATTTGAAATAATTTTATTTTAGGATTTCTTTTGATATGCATCGGTGCCTCAATTCTTCTTGGTTCATTTTTCGGGGTCACGTTGGCTGTTTTAGCAGGTAAATGAATATCTAGTCAATAATGCTTACATTTAAACTATGAGCCAAGACCCTACATGCTGAAGAAGAAAACAATTTAGATAATTTATTATATTCCGTTTTTTAATTGTATATTTATATTTCAGTTGGATAATTTAGTCTGACATCTATGTATTTATGTATAGATTGGATTTCTGGTATGGATGAAAGTCTACCAACTATGTATTTATGTATAGATTGGATTACTGGTATGGATGAAAGTCTACCAACTATGTATTTATGTATAGGTTTGATTATTGGTATGGATGAAAGTCTACCAACTATGTATTTATGTATAGATTGGATTAATGCTATGGATGAAAGTCTACCAACTATGGACCTACTTCTGATTTACTCCTTGTCGTTCTTCACCCTCCTCACGAACGGGATGTGGCTCCTCTGGAAAGTTAGGTATTAAATTATGAAATTTTAAAACATTATTTTTTACTACTTTAGACCCATAAACACTGAAGTTAATGTTGACTGCCTGAAAAGGGAAACAACTGAGTACTTGCCTAAAATTCTAATTTTTGAACGCTTGTATTTTTGCCACCTGATGAACGATCCATAGTGTAAAACATATTTAAATATATGTTCGCTTGAGATGGGCAAACGGCTTGACCAAATTGATTTGATTTGAAAATCATGATTTAAGATTAAAAGCGGGGAAACGTCAGGCCCTCCAACTAGTTTTTAATAATTCAAACTGAATATTTGATCAGAATTTAATGTCTCTCATGTTGCCACAGTTTAAAGATTAAATGTAGAGTTTGGGTTGAGTTATCAGATTGTTTTTCCAAATGTATATCATCGGAGAGTAATAATGAAATTTAAAAATAATTCCAGATCACTCCCCCAGATGGAATTATTAAACCTCTCAAAAGTTCCCAGCGCTGATTTATGCAATCTTTAAAACTTTTTATTTTCTATCTTTTTCACGTGATAAACTGATTTAGCTTTTGTATGAAAGAGATGGTTCTGTAGTTGAAGTCTGGACATAATATTCAATATGTATTAAGATATTGTATGAAAGAGATGGTTCTGGAGTTGAAGTCTGGACATAATATTCAATATGTATGTTCAGCAGGCATTTATCTACTTATATCTTTCTCAGGTTATTTTTTTAAGGGACTGGTCACAGTTTTAAAGAACCCTTCAATTCAAATTTTTAACCATTTTAATAGTATTTTGATGGGATACAAAAAATGTTTTTTTCTTGCTTAACAATAATTCTCTTTTATAGCCCTGGTTTTAAAGCGCTTCTCTCAACCTCGAAGTTTTTGGCAAAATCCTGGTCTAATTTTCCGCCTGAATTGTGATATTTGATTAGAATTTAAATATGATGCCTTTTTCTGATTGTTTTTGTAGCAATGCAGATAATTGTTGTAATCTTATTTATGTACAGTACAGTATTGGAACTAATATCCCCCGTATTCATGTACAGTCACTTAATTAATAAATATATTTCATTTTTTTTAGAATATTCAGTATTTTGCCATTTTTTATTAATATATGGTGTAGTTTTGTTCTACTCGTCTTGGAATTAAAGATATATACTTTCGTAAAATATAACTTTGCATATTTGGCACATTTCTAGCAGTGTCAGAAATGGGCCAAGTGTTGGTATTAGAACTAATGTCCCCTGTATTCATGTACAGTACAGTTTTGGAACTAATGTCCCATGTATTCATGTACAGTACAGTTTTGGAACTAATGTCCCATGTATTCATGTACAGTACAGTTTTGGAACTAATGTCCTATGTATTCATGTACAGTACAGTCCCTTAATTAATAAATATATTTCAGTATTCTCGAACTCCTTTGTTGTCAACGAATCCTCAGTCCTAGGATTCTGTTTTGTATCTACTCTCTTTCTTTACCTCATACTACACACTAGGGAGGAAATTATCTAAATTTAAAATTGTCAAAATGGGTGGGAAGGCAGATTCACCCTGATGACTGCCGAACCGTAAATGACGTCATGGAAATAATTCCTGGTATGTTGCCCAGTCCTTCGCTAAGTGATTCAAAACGATATGCTGGGAATTAGATTCTTAGACTTCATTTGCGGCTGAGAAGCCATAGGATTCGGTTGTCTTTCCCGATCATTTATGAACGCCACAATTGTTTTGTCAAAAAGAATTTTAATATACTAGATCTATTTAAATTATGAACATGTTCTTTTTGTTTACATTTTAAACAAAGAAGAAAAAAATTCGCGGATTTTCAAGAATTTAAATTTTTTTTTACAAAATTAAAAACCTTTGAAACACATTTTTTTAAATTTTAATCATTCATAAACCTTCCCGGTGGTCACGTGATGTCCCACAAAAATTTGGGCCCGATCGGTTCAGCCGTTTTGACGTTTATTGGATACAAACAAACAGACAGACACCCAGACAAACAAACAGACAGACAAGCCAAATTTATTTATAGATATGAAGAAGAAAAATATCCAAGCTTTTAAATGGATAAAACGTGATTAATGATTCAACTGTAATTTAATCTGCTTATCCTAAAGTCTGAGCTTGACAATTTATTTAACATAAATCACCTTGAAAGTTTCCTGTATTTGCAATTAAGTCTTAAGAATTTTTTATATTCATTATAATGACATTAATTTAAATTGGTGGACAATCCCAATTTACTACAGGATAACCCACAAGATATGAGACTCCAGAGACGACTGTACGGAATTCATGCTGTCCTTTTTTCTTATGTTCATGATTTCCCACAACTGTAAACTTGGTTCTTTCTTTATAAAATAATTAAATAAGTCATTAAAAGACAACTTAATTAAATCTAGGGATCATTATACAGAGCTTTAAAGCCAAACATAGTACTCGAAAAACCTAACATTTTCTGCTAACAAAATTATTTTTATATTAGCCTTATTAAATTTTTCGAAATGATTCATTTTTCCTAAATTTTCTGATTAGTCCTGAAAATAGTAATTTAGAGCCATTGACAATCTTATATGATGTGGGACACCCTGTTTATTTAAGAAGTTATAGGTCGTCTTTACATTTCCGATCAATTGATAACTAATAGATCGAGGTTATGTAGCACAAAAATTGAAGTCCTGACAGTTTGAACTATATGTAGTGTTATTAGTCTAAAAAGAGTTTTTTTTGGGACACCCTGTACAAAAAAAAAACATTGTTATTCCCTGAACTAGATCTATTTCCTCGGAGCAGGAAATCTGTCCCTGTGAGCCTGTTGATCCTGGGCAGCGTGGGTTTGACCCGGTTATCCTTCTTGTACGTGAGATGCAGGGAGGAGGACGGTCCAGACTGTGTACTCACACAATACCACAAGGAACCATTACTTTGACACTTAACGAGTCAAAACTGCAAACTTAAACCACAAAGGGATGACTTTAATAAACCACAAAGGGATGACTTAAATAAACCACAAAGGGATGACTTTAATAAACCACAAAGGGATGACTTTAATAAACCACAAAGGGATGACTTAAATAAACCACAAAGGAATGACTTAAATAAAGGGACTTTATGGCGTTATTTCAAGTGACCTCTACTTGTAAAGATGACTTTGCTCGATTTATAACGGTACTCTTGATAAGAGCTTTGTCTGATCAAGTATATATTATGTATCACGTTTTTGTTTTTTTAACCGTTTCTTTTCAGTTGCGGCTCATCTGCGAAAGTGACTTGCACATTTCAAGTAGCAAAGGAGAAGCTCACAGAATTAAACACTTTTAGAGTCAGAAAAACAACGGTATCTATCACAATTTTGATCAAGTGTACCGTTGTAAATTGTGCGTTGCCATCTTTGATTGGACGGTCACTTGATTTTACGCTTACAGTCCCTTTAATTAATAATGAGAGAAGTAGTTAAACTGGTGCCTCATTGCGCGTTATTGTGCCACTTTTCTTATCTCATGTTAGTCATTAAATCTGACCTCTGAACTTTGCCATCGAGAGAAGACTGAAATCTTGGATATTTAGAACAAACTTAAAAAGTTATCAATATTATAAGTTTCTGTATATTAATACCAATTGTTAAACGAGCCTGTTGTAAACCACATTTGTAGCATTAACATTTTTTCTTGTTTGCCTTCCCTCCCTCTCCTGAAAATATCTTAAATTTCAGTTTTCCTTTAATAGGGCTGCGCCTTAAGTAAATGGTTTTGCCAGCCTCTGAGTACCCTGGACAATGAGAGTGGTTTCTACCGGAACTGGAGATACTTCTTCACCCTTCTCTCCCTCTTCCTACTCTGCCTGTCTGTCCACCTGGGGTTATCCTCAGCCGGAAATTTGAACGGGATCTCCTGTTCCGTTCTCACAGCCAAGTATTTACCCTGGATAATTGCTGTACTCATGGCCAGCTACTGGGCCCTCCAGGTTGGCAAATATTTTCACCTTTAAAATGACAGACCGGCTATGTAAGGTAATTGAATCGAGTATGCAGTGTTGTGGACAAATTCGGATTCATTTGAGACATATAAAACTTTTTAAAAATCCGTAAATCCTGAGTTTTAGGGTGAAGTCGACGTTTAAAATCGTATTTTTGGGTGGATACGCTTTTAGAATCGGTTTTTTTTAAATACTACAAAACGACGACGAAAATAAACTAAAAATTTTACAGTAATCTAATTAGATGGTTAGGAACATATTTCTCAAAAGAAATTTGTCAATAAATTAATTCTAGAATCAATTATTGCGATTTCATCATTATATTGAATTTCTTATTTGCTATGAATTTATTCGCAGATTTTTTCAAATTCTTCAAATGTCGTTTTTTCAATAATAATTCCAGAAAATCTTTGTGAATAATGACAAACTAGTATAATGAGAAAATAGAAAATAATAATTGAATAAGATTACTTATTTTCGATGATAAAATACTTTTTTATTTTCTAAACCTGTTCCCAAACAACTAATTAGTTCACTGAGAATTTTGTTTACATTTTTGTCGTCGTTATTTAATAATTAAAAAAAAACAATTCTGGAAACGTATCCACCAAAATGAACGATTTTGAACGTCGACTTTGCGCTCAAACTCAGGATTTACAGATCTTAAAAAAGTTTGATATGTCTCAAATGAATCCTAAAGAATTTGTCCACAACACTGCATACTCAGTTCAACTACCTTACATAGCCGGTCTGTCCCTTTAAGTCCCCCACACTCCTCTCCCACCTTCCCTTGATCTTGCCCCACAACGACTTCACGGTTCATTCCAGTTCATTTCATGTACCGGGCCGAATTTCAGCTAGCTAGGACGAGCGGGGGAAGGCAGGCGGCCATGAGCCACCACTATTTCCCCTTCCGGGCCACATATTAGCTTTTTTCTCTTCCGGCAGCCATGAGCCACCACTATTTCCCCTTCCGGGCCACCACATTTGACTCTTCCGGGCAAAACTACGTTTTTAAATGGTATATTTAGGGCCTTTAAAGTGTGATTTTTAAAAATCCAGCCGCGTCACGCTATAAATATATATTTAGATCTTTATATTTCAGTGTTAATATGTAATAAGGATGATTCCTCTTAATGTAAACTGTAAAACTTTTTTTT
>NW_019396594.1:15133-44287 GCF_000591075.1 Eurytemora carolleeae | reverse complement strand
CATTTTTTAGGCAAATCAGAATTTAGTTTGGGAAAAAAAAAGTTTTACAGTTTACATTAAGAGGAATCATCCTTATTACATATTAACACTGAAATATAAAGATCTAAATATATATTTATAGCGTGACGCGGCTGGATTTTTAAAAATCACACTTTAAAGGCCCTAAATATACCATTTAAAAACGTAGTTTTGCCCGGAAGAGTCAAATGTGGTGGCCCGGAAGGGGAAATAGTGGTGGCTCATGGCTGCCGGAAGAGAAAAAAGCTAATATGTGGCCCGGAAGGGGAAATAGTGGTGGCTCATGGCCGCCTGCCTTCCCCCGCTCCTAGGACACAGTACAAATGCAGATCACAGACTATATGAGGCAAAACGGCACTGTACGCCAAATGAATGATCCCCTTCTCGTGACATTACTTAGACTTCATGCCCAAATGCAAATGTTCATATTAGCGTAATATCAAGACTTTAGAATGATTCTTTAAAATTATCAGCTACATCCTAAATTGTCTTATTGAAACAATTTGATGTAAGTGACCTTAATTGTTTTTCTCCTATAAGAAGGGGCAGTTATAATTTTTAAAATAGAAATAGCGATGCGGCAATAAAAAGGTTTAAAGAAACCTTAATATTTTTAGACTTTTAAAAGGTTTTACGACAATCTGAGAAGGGTCCAACGATTTAAAATTGTATTCTGTAGAAGTGTGCTTTTATCAAACATACAAATTTGTTATCCTAGGAAAATAAAAGGCAAAAAAGAACCTAAAACCATCGTGTTCAAAACCAAAAACAATCGTTTTTGCCTTACATTTTTTCCCAGGGTAACAAATTTTCATGTTTCTTCTAAGTTTTAAAATATTGGAAACTTCTCATATTGTCGTAAAACCTTTTAAAAGTCTAAATTAAAAGTTTCTAAAAACAAATTTGGCTATTGCCTAGTGCCCATCCCTGCATGTGGAATGTGAATTATTTATATCAAAAATCAAAATGGCGGATCAAGCCACGTGGTGAATTTACTAATGCCGCGTTCATTTCAGTCATTTCCGTCCCCATTGATCTCTAAACTGCTTCCCTGGCAGCATAATCTGATTGTTCACACGGTTCTACTTCTTGTTCTTGCTGGCATTTTTATTCTAGGTAAACAAAAAATCCATTTTTACCTTTAAAACTTTTTATTAATTCACTTTTGATTTCATTTATTTATCACTAGCTGAAGTACCCTTGTGTTGTCTGTGAAATTTAAATAACATTTGAAAAAAAAATAATTTTGAAGAAAAAAATCGGATTTTGAAAAAAATAGAATTTCTTTAGCCTATGTTGCCAATGGGTTGCCTCAAAAAATTCCAGACGTTTGGCCAGCTATAGCTGTTACATATATATATATATATATATTGATTTGATGTTTACATTTGTTTCTCTTTAGTGTTAAATCCACGCCTTGTATACTTTCAAACCAAGAAGAAGAACTCGAGTAGAATTTATCGTCAAGAAAACATACCTTGCTACTTTAACTACATGAAGGTAATATATCTTTCTATTTAAAGGGACTGTAAGCATAATTTCAATACAAAGATGGCAATGCCTGATTCACAACGGTACCCTTATGAAAAGCTTTGTCTGATCAAGTAGTAATTGGAATAATGTGGTTAAGATGCAGAACATTATTGATCAGATAAAGGTTTCAAGGCTACTGTTGTGAATCCCAGGAGTCCAGGACTATCCGTGATGAAGATTAATGTGGATAAGATGCAGAACATTATTGATCACATAAAGGTTTCAAGGCTACTGTTGTGAATCAGACTCTGGAAATTACACGTACAGTCTCTTTAGACACATAAATGAATGTCATGAATATTTGATTCAGCAAAAACTATATTAGTTGAGAATTTAAATTGGTTTGTGTTTAGGCAAATTGGAGGACAACGTTGAGTGATAAATCCACCCCATCAATACCTCTAGGTAGGTCAAACAAAGATAGATATGGCAATCTATTTATAGTTCATGTTGTTGAGTGATAAATCCACCCCATCAATACCTCTAGGTAGGTCAAACAAAGATAGATATGGCAATCTTTTTATAGTCCATGTTGTTTAATTTAGCTATTTAGTATTCATTTCCTCCCATTTGAAGAAAGGAATCATCCTTTATTTAGTCTCAAAACAGGGTTGTCACATCCCATCATTCAATATATAAAGCTTAATCTAGTCTCAAAACAGGGTTGTCACATCCCATCATTCAATATATAAAGCTGCGCGCATTTAAGTACCAGATGTGATAATGAAGAGACCAGAAGGGGATGGGGGTAGACATTTCAGTTGTTTTTTCAATCATTCAAAAAAAATTATTTTGTTTAATAAAATCGTTAATTCAGTAAAAAAAAATCGTTAATTCAGTAAAAACAAATCGTTAATTCAGTGAAAAAAATCGTTTTTCTAAAAAGTTTTTTTTTAAACGTTCGTTCAGTAAAAAATATAATTTTTTTAAAAATCTTTTGAAAAAGTCATGTGTTAAAAAAAACGAACGTTCTAACTATTTAAATCGATCTCTGAACAATCAATATTGTTCAAACGATTTTAAATCGAGCTCTGAACGATCCAAGTCGTTGTTCCATCTCTCGGGGTTTTTTTTCTGAACGACACCATCAATAACATTGGCAAAAAGATTTTGTTCAATCCCATGTTTGTTAAAAAATTGATTTGGGGACTATCTTTATGTTTTATAGATTCTAGTTTTTATTTTAATTTTAAAATATTTAGGTTATGGACTGGGATCCTGCCTGTCTGCTCCCTTTATCTCAATATCTGTGTTCTTCGTATTCCTTAGCATGCTCATATCCGGAGACGGGCAGGTAAAGGGATTGCTAAAGTTACATGCTTAAAGTCAGTTATAGATTTTTCTCTAGGTTAGTTAAAAGGTATTGTTTACTTCTCTCTAGGACAGGTTAAAGATATTGTTTACATCTCTCTAGGACAGTTTAAAGATATTGTATGACATCTCTCTAGGACAGGTTAAAGATATTGTTTACATCTCTCTAGGACAGGTTAAAGATATTGTATGACATCTCTCTAGGACAGGTTAAAAATGTGTTAACATCTCTCTAGGACAGTTTAAAAAGCGTAATTACATCTCTTTAGGACAGTTTTAAAATATTGTTAACATCTCTCTAGGACAGTTTAAAAATATTGTTTACATCTCTAGGACAGTTTAAAGATATTGTTTACATCTCTCTAGGACAGCTTTTAAAAGCATGTTTACAAAACTAGATCAGTTTAACGGGATTTTTATAGTAATACGTTACTCTAGGTAAGTTAAAGGGAATTGTTTAATAATTATACTTCTTTATGTTAATACTATAGTTAAAAATCTTTTTTTTTCTAGTGTCCGGCAGTACTCGCCCAGTTCCTCCTAATGTTAGGAGTAATAGTGATAACCTCTCAATATAGGCTTTATCAGGTTTATTCATTCATTCATACTTAAACTTTCATCCTATTGTAAATTTTTTATGTTTTAACCAAAAATGTCAGCATGGAAAACCAACTTTTGTATTTGTGATTTTTGTCTTTTTTTTTAAACTTTAAAGCACTAAAAACTTACAAAGAAAGGGGCAGTCTAGTTGTAAAAATATGTTTTCATTTTTTACCCCTGTCATTTGTCTAGATGAGGAGTTTGTCAGGATTGCTGGATGTTTCCCTACCCGTTCTCCTACCCTGGATACTACTAGACAATCTTTCATTCTTTACTTCAGGTTTATATTNGTGATTTGGATTTGGATTCCTCTGGAATCCTCCTACCCTGGATACTACTAGACAATCTTTCATTCTTTACTTCAGGTTCAAATTAATACTATCCTTAATATCCATCCTTCTACCCTGTATACTACTAGACAATCTTTCATTCTTTACTTCAAGTTCATATTAATACTATCCTGAATATACCTATCCATCCTTCTACCTTGGACACTACTTGCCAATCTTTCATTCTTTACTTCAGATTCATATTAATACTATCCTTAATATCAATCCTTCTACCCTGGATACTACTAGACAATCTTTCATTCTTTACTTCAGGTTTATATTATACTATCCTTAATATTAATCGTCATACCCTGGATACAACTAGACAATCTTTCATTCTTTACTTCAGGTTCATATTAATACTATCCTTAATATCCATCCTTCTACCCTTTATATTACAAGACAATTTTTCATTCTTTAACTTCAGGTTCATATTAATACTATCTTTAATATCTATGCTCCAAACCTGGATACTATTAGACAATCTCTCATTCTTCTATTCAGGTTCATATTAATACTATATCCTTAATATATACCTTGGAAAACTTCTAGACAATCTTTCAGTAAGGTTCATCATTTCATAATTGTGCTCAGTATCTGGATTTAGATCCCTCCAAATGAAATTCTGATTAAATCCATCTGGAATCTTGATAAAACCGGAGCCTGGATCAATCCATATACAATCTTTTAAATGATCTGAACAAAATCCTGATTCAGATCGGTTCAAATAAGATCCTGATTCAGATTGGTTCAGATGAAATCCTGATTCAGATCAATTCAGATAAAATCTTGATTCGGATCATACTAATTTTTGCCAAATAAGAAAATAAAGACAGATCTGAGTGGATCCTGACATGGTGACAAGGAACCCCAAGTCCACCTTCAGGTGATTTGGATTTGGATTCCTCTGGAAGAAGTCCATACTCTCACACTCTAAATAGTTTTGATCTTTTGATATATTTCAGTTCAATACCGGCATTTCAGTTCAATTCCGGCATCTAAGGTAGGAGGAACTAGCTTTCTCTCTCTCTTCATCCTATCTGTTACCTAGCTGGTCCCTTCAGTTGTTGCCATCTAATCTGTAAACATAAGGATTACTCATAAGCTTCTGGGACTGTACGAGGAGTGTATAGAAGCAGAGATGAGATTTCAAAAGCTTAAACCCAAGTAAAACCTGGTCTTTGCTTCTGCTTAGACCAAAGTAAAGCTCAAGTCAAGACCCAGGTTTTGGATGGCCTTGAGTTTAGTAAAAACCAAACACTTTGGGGTTTTCGCTCTTTAAGGCTTCAAAAAACTTTTATATTTGTAAATTAAAATCTCAGGAATTATTTGTAGTGTCAAATTTAATAAAAGGTATGAAATAAACATACATCACCCCTCAGTCCAAGGAGAGGTCTGCTATCACCCCCAGTATGCTGAGAGGTCTTCTATAACCCCCCAGTCTGAGGAAAGGTCTGCTATAACCCCCCAAGTCCAGGGAGAGGTCTGCTATAACCCCCCCAGTCTGAAGACCCTAGTCCAAGGAAAGGTCTGTTAGAACCTTGAAGACAGTCTCTGTGATTGCTCCAAATGGAAAGGTGACCTCTGTAGTAACCCCTAAAGAAGAGACAAACATAATCCCAATATTCAGTTTCATATCCAATTCCTCAACTTGAGGGTTTTAAGCCTGAACTAGACCCTGCAACAGAACCAGATCTTGAAACCAGGGGTGTATATAATTCCATATTTTTTATTCTTTCCCCCTCCCCCTCTAAATGTCAATGTCAAAAGACATAGATTAAACTCTTCTTAGATTTATTATAGTATCATCTAAAAAAATTACTCATTTTTACTTAATTAAACAGTAAAAAAGTCTACAGGGACATGAGACTGATTTTCTTGGTTCTTCCGTAGCTGTCCAAGAGTTGCAGACAGATCTGCAAACTTTAGTTTGGAGTACTGTCTGGAAAGTCTGGCATTGTCCAACTTTCTTACAAAGGTCATCTCCTTCATAAACTCATCCCTGATTTCAGTGATGATTTTTTTCTTTAAGATATGAAGAGGAGGAGCATTAAAAGCTATGATAAGCTCTCTTGAGAAAAAGCTTGATGTGAGGTTTCTTCCTTTATTAACTAGTATATTCATGAGGGATCCCACACTTTCACAGTAGGCTTTAGTATATGATTTGATATTAACATGTTCAAACAGGTCAAAGAATCTAGACTCTGCTGACAAACTCTGCCTAAAATTCTTTTGGAACAGTTGATATAACACTTCCAAGGACTGCTGATCAGAATTTTGATTAAATGTCAGGAATTGAATGTATGTCTGCAGAAGGCTATCCTGAACTTCAAACTTCTCCTGAAGTTTGTCTTCTATAAGATTTTCAACCAGCTCCTCTAGATGTACTCTGTCACTTGTTTCTAGCATGTCTTTACTGATGTTTTCAGCCCACTCTGTTCTATGAAAAGCCTCTACAGAAGCCTTTACAAGTTAAGTAGGTTTAAATCGTTTTTCCAAGGATGTAAAGATGTCCTCACATACCTCACTAAGTTGCTTTTCAACTTTTTCTATAGAATTATCAGTCAAAGACATAACTGAAACCTCTTGCTCAGAAATATCCTGAGATGTTAGATGGTTGTTTTTGACTTTATTATCCCTATCATTATCATCATCTTCCTCATCCTAAATGTTTGTGGATGTCAGGAAAGACAGACATCATTTCCAGGTTCAGGCGCACAGCTGCAGATCTTTTTACTGTCTCTTTCAAATGAGTTCTGTAATTTCCATTTTTTAGATTGTTGACATGTTTTGATGGTATCCCAATTCCAGACATCATTTCTTGATCAGATCACGAGAATTTTTCTTTCAGTTGGCTTGGCTCAACTGTTCCTTAAGTTTTTCAACACACAAAAATTTGGTTCCTAGAAAAAAGCTTGTAGTTTGCTTTGATTATATAAGATAATTACACACTGTAGTGATGACTCAACACAACACAGGTCAACATAATGTTGTAACATGTTTTCAACTCCACAAATTGAAACATACACAATTATTCTCTTAACAACAATTGTGACAATACATTACCTCTTTTTCCATTCCCCTTACTCCCCATCCTCTCCACTTTCACTTCCCATTCCCTTCCCATCCCATTTCCCTCCACATCCCTTCCCCTCCCCTTCGCCTTCCCTTCTCCTCCCCTTCTCCTTACCTTCTCCTTCCCTCCTCCTTCCCTCCTCCTTCCCTTCTCCTTCCCTTCTCCTTCCCTTCTCCTTCCCTTCTCCTTCCCTTCTCCTTCCCTTCTCCTTCCCTTCTCCTTCCCTTCTCTTTCCCTTCTCTTTCCCTTCTCCTTCCCTTCTCCTTCCCTTCTCCTTCCCTTCTCCTTCCCTTCCCCTTTCCTTCCCCTTTCCCTTCCCTTCCCTTCCCCTTCCCCTCTTTTGTGACCTTCGATTTCTTTCCCCCCCCAGGGGGGGGGGGAAATGGAATTATATACACCCCTGATAAAATGACTAGACAAAATTGGCGGAATTTTTTTAAGATTATCTTTGAAAATCCATGGGCAACACTGGACACTTCAGCTAAATTCATGATTTATTACCAAACGCGGGTAACAGGCGGGTGTAACTTTAAGTATCAATAATAATATATGCCTGAAAACGCCGGGTACTGCGGCAAGTATAATTTATTAAAAATTGTTCCCCAGTATTTAAAACCATCCAATGATAAACGATTGAAGGCAGACATGACAGTTAGAACCAAACACTGTGGAATAAATGTCGTCTTATTGTTTGGAATGAATGTCGTCTTTATAATTTAGAATAATTGACATCTTATTATTTTGAATAATGTCGCCTTAATTATTAAATAAAGATTTTATAATTTTCAATAATGGCGAAGTTCAGTTTTAAAAGTAGTTCAGTTGACAATTGAAAAAAAATTTCGCGAACTTTCGTAAATAAAAGAAAAGCGACGACAACCAGAATTCCGCTGCATTTATTGGTAATCACTGTTAATCGTAATATTCCTATTTAACCAAGTAAAAATCTGCCTTTATCGTGCTTGTTTTAGTGGCAGGTAGAATACAAGAATGTTTTCTTCCGAAAAACAAAGATTTTCCAAATGGTTAATACAATTTAATAAATTTTTATTTCAAACTTAAAAATCGAAATAGCAAGAAAACCAATGTCCGGATCGAAAGCCTTATAAGTGAGCGTGATGCCGAAAAACCATTTTGTGGCGTAATAATTGGCCTTCATTCTCTCCTTTGACATGAACTACTACCTTCTGTGATACAAGAGCCCGGACATCATGACTGTTGACAACACGGTGAAGGGACTTCACCCACACACGTCGTCCATCAGGTTTACTAAACATCGATCAATCAATAAATCAATAAATCAGTCAATCAATAAATCAGTCAATCAATAAATCAGTCAATCAATCAACCACTCAAGTAATCAACCAGTCTTCCAACCCTAAAAAAGTCCCAAAATATTTACTAAGAAAACAAAACTTTAGTTCTATCCTACTTTCGAAAATACTTCCTTTGAGGAAAATAACTTCAATATATTATACCCAATATCCATATGGAAAAGTATCCATATATTCTAAAAATTCATTTCCTCGGGGGGGGGGGGATATTCTTAAAAATATACACCCCTGAAACTACCTTATTGTTTGAAAATGCATAATGGTAGGATCTACTCCAGATGAATATGCAACATTACCAGCAGGGTTCAATTCTATTGTCAACACATCAGCCTAATAATAATAAAAAGAATAAAAGAAATAAATAAAAATAAATATATAATTTTTTTTTTAAATAACTGAATAATCAAACATTATTTCGTAGAAATTAAGACCGAAAGACGGAACATTATAAGAGTATAAAGTTTTTATAATATAATAGATTTAAGAAATAATTTTTTCTTACTTAAAGTAAATTGTATTAACCCACAAACAACGAAAAATTTTAAAATTATATTTAACCATATGTTTATTTTTAGTAATAATAACAACAAAAAGCAGAAATATTGAGAAAGTAAAGCTTTTGTTTAATTTTCCAATAGAAAATAAATCACCTTATGACTTTGAATACTGTCGATTAAAGTTCCATTTCTTCCGTTCCAGAATGAAGTTCTGCCTCTGCTATCCCCTGAACCAAAAATAAATGACAGAGCTCAAAATTAAATTTGTGAAAGAACCTGTCAAATCTTTCGTTGGGATGTTTAGAAAGATGAAAATTTCCCTGTATGATAATTGAAGGACTGCAGTATAGTTTTGGTGAATTATATTGGCGTACTAAGCCTAGGGGTGTCAGAAATGTTTTTTTTTGCATTTTTTTTAAAAACTTCTATAAAATTTTTAAAGTTTAATTTTTTGTTCTGGATGATTGCAAATATCTATCTAAAACTTTTTTAAACCGGCATATTTTTTCTATATTCATTTAGTTAAGAGTTTGAGTCAAAATAAGTATTAATAAATATTGCTTTATATCGAGTAGATATCCTTAAACATACCGATGTAAAACCTTTCAGAAAGTAGGAAAGATTCTGCAAAAAAAAGTTGCCAAACCAAACAGAATTTTTATTTTGAACAAAAATATTTAGAACTTAAAGAAGCTTTTCTGGGATGCACTTTACTCTAGTTTTGCATTATTTTCATTTGTGTAAAACAGTATAAAAGACATTACGTTGATGGTTTAAAACTAAACAGCTGATGATTAATTGGAGGGAGGAATGGCAAAAACACCAATTTGTAATTCGAAAATCTTTTAATGGAAAGTGATTGTAACAGGGAATACAGAGTGCTTTAGGGTACAGGGTACTACAATGTACTGCAAAGTACTGGGCTTTACTGGGGGGAGGGGGTACAGAAACCAAACAGAATTTTTTATTTTTAATAAAAAAAATATAAGTAGTCAGAAGCACTTCTAAGGATGTTTTCTTTATAGTTTTGTACTATTTTCACGGACAAAAAAGCTAGTTTAATACTAATTAGCAGATCACTTAATGGAGGGAAGGATGGCAACAACGCCAATTTGTAATCCCCATATCTGCAGGGTACTGTTGAGTACTGTTGAGTACTGTTGAGTACTGTTGGGTACTGAGGGGTACTTTGGGGTACTATAAAGAAAACATCCTTAGAAGTGCTTCTGGCTCTACCTATATTTTTTATTAAAAATAAAAAATTCTGTGTGGTTTATGTACCCCCTCACCAAAGTATACCCCAGTAAAGCACAGTACTTTGCAGTACATTGTAGTACCCTGTACCCTGAAGCACTCTGTATACCCTGTTTCCATCACTTTCCATAAACAGATTTGGGAATTACAAATTGGTGTTTTGCCATTCCTCCCTCCAATAAATCTTCAGCTGTTTATTTTTAAACCATCAACGGAACCTCTTTTTTAAGAAAGTTTTAGATAGATATTTGTAATCATCCAGAACAAAAAGTTTTTATCAAAATTAAACTTTTTTAGGTTTATTGGACGTTTTCAAAAATATGCAAAAAAAATAATTTCTGACACCCCTAGGCTTAGTACGCCAATATAATTCACCAAAACCATACTGCAGTCCTTCAATTATCATACAGGGAAATTTTCATCTTTCTAAACATCCCAACGAAAGATTTGACAGGTTCTTTAACTTTTTTAAAGGGTGTCCTAATTCGATGGGAAATTATGAAAAGATATTATATATTTCCGGCGGCTTTTACAATCAAATCAAATCAGAATTTTACTGACCACATCTAACACTCTAAATGAATCTTGCAAGAGTCATGGTTTTACAGCTAGTGCTTATCCAGAGTAAACTTCAAAAACTTATTATTCCAGAACACCAGTTTCAACTTCTTAATATTAAGTCTTTGTATGTTCACATTTTGTGACTTAATATTGGATGCTGTTCTGCTGGGTTGCTTCTAACTTAACAAATAAAATCGTCGCCTCTTTTTAGATTGTGTTTTTCAAATTTTGGTTTAAGAAAAAAACTACTTTTGCGAAGGTCAGGAATTTAGTAACTTTTATAAATCCTTTAAAATTATTTTAACATATAGAGTCAGCAGTGGTCACTTTGCGTCTCATCTTAAATGTATTGGAAATATTACTTTACTTTGAAATCTGATGGACAAAAAAAATTAATCGTCCAAAACTAACCTGAAATAACGGTCATATCGCTTGTGACGACAACGGCCCAGACAATCGTCTCTTTATTGCGTTCCACTCGTCCCGTCGTCATTCTAGCAGTTGGATGCCCTAAACAGTAATTTATTCTGAACATTCATCAATCGTTTTTCTATTCTTTTCTTAAAGCCGAGTGGATGTTTCTTAAAGCCGGGTGCATATTTCTTATAGCCGGTTGCATGTTTCTACTGGCTGGGTGCATGTTTCTTATAGCCGGTTGCATGTTTCTTATAGCCGGTTGCATGTTTCTACTGGCTGGGTGCATGTTTCTTATAGCCGGTTGCATGTTTCTTATAGCCGGGTGCATGTTTCTTATAGCCGGTTGCATGTTTCTACTGGCTGGGTGCATGTTTCTTATAGCCGGTTGCATGTTTCTTATAGCCGGTTGCATGTTTCTACTGGCTGGGTGCATGTTTCTTATAGCCGGTTGCATGTTTCTTATAGCCGGGTGTAAGTTTCTTATTGCCGGGTTCATGTTTCTTATAGTCAGGTGCATACCCATGTAAGAATACCCATATGCAAGTTTCCTACAGCCGGGTGCATGTTTCTTATAGCCGTATGCATGTTTCTTATAGCCAGGTGCATGTTTCTACTGGCTGGGTGCATGTAGAGAATGTGAAAAGGAGAATGTGAAATGTAGAAAATAACAAAATTTTCATATTTCAGCATGTATCCTAATGCAACCAAAAATAAGACAAGTGTCCAAGAGATGATTTGATGGAATTTTCACAAAAAAGAATATTTTTTATAATTTTAATAGAATGTTACAAAAACCGCTGTTCTCAATCGAAATTTCGCTAACAGTCTCTTTATGCCTTGTTTTCATCTTAAGGAAGCTTAGTCGGGAGACTTGTTTACGCCAATTATCCATATCAGATCTGAGCTTGGAACTTTCGTGTTAGATACTCATAATCCAGAGCTGAAAACTATAGAATGAGATATCCTTAATCCCGATCGGTTAATTAGTCTGGAGATTAATAACAAGAAGAGAACAAGCATTATTTAATCTGGAGATTAAGAAAAAGAGGAGATCAAGCATTAATCTCGATATCCACCATTCTAAAGTTTTCGGCTCAGATCGCTTAATTCCGAGACACTTTTAATTTGAGAGTTATACTTAAGCTCTTCATTTCAATTATCCCTTCAGGGTATGATAACACAACGGGATATCGGAAAAAAGATTTATTTAATCTGCAGATTTACAAAAGATCGAGATTAAACGTTGATCTCGATATCTACAACACTACAAGAGTTCCCAGCTCTGAACTCATTACAACTATCTGTTGACCTGTGTTTGCGTCCCATACTCTGATAGTATCAATACTTCCGGTTACAAGGTGGGTTCCTTCCGGGTTCCAGGAGAGACACAGGATACGTCCTTCCTGTTTATCCAGTATCCTATATGTATAAATACTAATTAGATCCAAGGCTTTAAAGGCGCTTTGCGACCTTATTTATGACAATATTATTAGATCTTGGTAGCTTATCTCTCTGCAGTCTTCATACATTTAAAAAAAAAATTCATGGCGGATTTTTTTTCTTTTTAGATTTTTAGCAACAAAAAGAAAATTTTTGTTTTTGACGGACTATAGGCATCAAGCGATAGAGGTTCGTCAGTTCTGACATTTATTATATACAGGCAGACAAGACAAAGCAACAGACAAGCTCCGTGAGTTAGTGTTCTAATCTTCGTGCATTAATGCTCAAAATTCATTGTGTAAGTTTGTAACTATGTTTGTTTACCTATCATATTGAAGCGTATCGGACAGTACACTAAATAAACAAACAAAACCTTCTTCTGTACCCACAGCAATCTGAAAACAAAATCCATTTTCATTCATTTTCGTTTAAACAATTACAGGGGTGTATATTTTTAAAATTCTCCCCGGAGGGTGGTGGGAGGGGGGATGATTTTTAGAGATCCAGAGGAAAAATTAAAAAATGGAACATTAAAACGCAATTTTTTATCCTTATATTCATTTTCTATCCAATCATTTTATAATTTTCTCCTAAAAAGCATTTATTTTCCCCAATTCCGCAATAAAACCCCTAAAAATAGAACCATACCTCACTTCTGAGGGAAAAAATATTTTCAGAAGAGGGGGAGGGGGGCTGGGAAAATATGCATCTCTGAGCAATTATTAATTCCTAACTGCCTTCTTTAAATTCTTTAATCCAAGTGTTGGGAGGACAAAGTAAAAAAATAGGTTAAAAACTTTATAAACTTCCCCTCAAAAGCGTCGAAAATCGTTGTTAATAATACAATACGTTATTTTTGAAGTTATTACTTTTATTCATAACAATCGAATAGAAAAATAAATATGATTTTGTTACCTTTCGACATTTCATGTTAGATTTAAGACACCAGGCTGGACCTGACGTTACAGTGTGCTCGGCCTAAAGAGTTAAAAGAAATATTACTTTAAAAACAAATAATGGACACTGACAAATAAAATAACCTTGATTATAAAATGCTGAAATTCATTCTTTAAAGGAACTGTAGTGTAGAGTGTAGAGTGTAGAGTGTAGAGTGTAGAGTGTAGAGTGTAGAGTGTAGAGTGTCGAGTGTAGAGTGTAGAGTGTAGTGTGTAGTGTGTAGTGCGTAGTGCGTAGTGCGTAGTGCGTAGTGCGTAGTGCGTAGTGCGTAGAGTGTAGAGTGTAGAGTGTAGAGTGTAGAGTGTAGAGTGTAGAGTGTAGAGTGTAGAGTGTAGAGTGTAGAGTGTAGTGTGTAGTGTGTAGAGTGCAGAGTGTAGAGTGTAGAGTGTAGAGTGTAGTGTGTAGTGTGTAGAGTGCAGAGTGTAAACGTAATTTCAATAAACAAGTCAGAATTTAAAACTTGTGGATAGAAAAACGACGATATCTTCAGATAATAGTTTAAAAGGTACAGTTGTAAATTGGACACTATATTCCACTCTATGAGAACCAATTAAGGGGAGGCAGGGGGGAGTTAAAACCTTGACTTGGTTAAGATAATTTTCCACAGGAGAATACAGGAATGGGGGGGGGGGGTACCAACCTTGACTTTAAGTTTGTTTAGATCATATTCTAGTAGGAATCCATGAAGTCCACAGGAGAATAACCGGTTATCAACCCAACATAAACTCTCAACACTTCCCTGAATCATATGTTCTTAATATAAAGATTATGAAACCTGAATCATTTCTTCCAAAACCTACTTTTTCATTATTTACTCACAACCAATACTTATATATGATTATATGTGTGTAGGGTGTCTGTTTGTTTGTATCCAATAAACGTCAAAACGGCTGAACCGATTAGGGCCACATAACCCGGACAAAATTTATGGCCCGTAGAAATTATGAATTTTTCCTAGAAAAGATGTCGGTTAAAATACATTTTTTAAAATCCATTTTAAAAATCCGCGAAATTTTTAGTTTTGCACTTTTCATCGCTTGATACCGTTTTAATCTTAATTTTTCGGTNCCCTCTCCTATTAACCTCTAGAGTTCCAGGTACAGTTTTCTGTAGAAATGGAGTATGTGAAACACTCCCCCTCCTTCTACTAAGCTCTGGAGTACCAGGTATAGCTTATGCAGATATGGAGTATATGAAACAATACCCCACCCCTCTACTAACCTCTGGAGTACCATGTATAGTTTTCTGTAGATATGGAGTATATGAAACACTCCATACTTCAACACTGGAGTCACTTCTAGAGAGCGCTAACGTATCATGCTTCTCACTATGAAAAAAAAAATATTGAATAGAAGTTTTTAACTACTTCGCCAAAATTAAAACGTCAAAAAAATCGTAGTTCTAATCTATAAAATAAAGCCCTTAGATCATATATATATATATTATATATTGTGTATGTTTATATGTCAGCAAGTGCTAGAACACCAGCTGGGCCAAATTGGCCTCTGAATTTCGAACAATTTTGTATACAAATAAGTATGATCCATCATCATGATTATTATCGGTTTAAGTTTTAAAAGTATTAAATAATTAAAACTAAAACTAAAAAATCAACTTTTGATTTTAAATTAGTCAGACCAGTCGAATTCTAATCAAAAGAAATAAACCTTTTCATTAATTTAATAAAATTTTTTTTAAATGTTTGCTCCCAAATGCTCAACGGACGTGCATAAAAAAAATTCCATGTATCTATATACTGATAAAGGCTAATAAATACAGTACCAGAATTAAATTCATGGAAATTTATTGTTATATTCCTTTAAATAGTAACAGAAAAATCGACCCAGGGGGTAAACTAAATATATTGGGTGGAGGGCTTTCCAATGTTGGAAAATAATGAAATATAATTTTGCTCCTTTGTAACAAATAATTTACGGCCAGATCAATTATCTTTTAAAAATACATTAAACTTTTAATAAAATAAGAAAAATAAATTTTAAGGAGAATAATCGTCCCTGAATCTTTTCTTAGGAATGCGTACTGCAGATTTCTAGTTGAAACCCTATAATCCCCTAGACGATATCAAACAATAACCCCGGCGGTTTAACAATAAATATCTCTCAAACATACTACGCACTATGCAGTATACACATCAGGAGGAAAACAATTGTCAACTTGGAAGGAAGGTTTAGCAGTTTCAAAAGGGGGTTATTTTCTTTTAAATTTTTTAAAAATCGTTTAATTTGAATTTACTTTATTTATTTTTAGCTTATGAAAAATTTTAAATTAACATATATAAAGCCAGAACGAAGCCTGTTTCACAACAATACTCGTTGTAACTTAATCTGAACGGCAGTGAGGAAGATCAAAACTCAAGGTATTGTTGTGAATCGAAAAAATCACATAATAAATGAAAACCAAATTAAAACTCTGCGCAAGCATTTCTAAGATAATCTACTGAGAGGGGGGGAGGGGGGAATTATTTTTAAACAAATATAAAACCTATACGTTAATTCATATAAAATGTGGGGGACGAAAAATGTTATTTCAAATTTTCTAAAACTTTGAAGGATTCAATTTCCTCAAATTGTTAAGTTATATTTAAGTGAAATGAAATATCTTTGAAGATTTACGGAGAAAAGTTTTCATCTTATTTTTATGTTAAAAAAACTGAAACCTACAGAGTATCCGAGCTATTTCAGTTGATCAGTTTTTAAGAAAACATTAAATGGTTTTCACTCCTCCCGCGTTTTTGTGGATTTAAATAGACTTATCTTTCTAAACCTTAAAACACCCATCTAACTCAACCTACCCAGCTCAATGTAACTAAACTTATTTTATAATTAATACAAGGTTTGGTCGGAATACCCTATGGTCAGTTTCCTCTAAATAAGTAAATTTATGTTAACCCTTGGAATTTTTTGGGAAAATGTAATTTAAAAAATATAAATGTCGATTTTTTTTAAATAACTTTATTTCAAACATTTCCTTAGCATCACCATAATTATTACTTAAAAAAATAAAAATATTGACCCCTATTTATTTTATTGACCAATTCTCAGGCGACCTAGAATTTAGCAAGGTATGTAGACTAGATTTCGTAAATACTGAAGTTTAGCAATTTAAAAAATTGTATTCCAACCTGAAACCTTAGACGATAATCTAGACAACAATAAGGATAAATCTTCTCTCAAACAAACGGTGTGCACTATGCAGAACTATTCCAACAAGATATTTCTTTCTGTTTAAAAAGAGTACAGGGTTACTCACAAAGCAGTGCTTAGGATCCATTTAATTTTGATGGAAAAAAATGGAATCCAGGTTATGCACATTTCTTTAAGGTTTACCAATTTTTTTTACAAAGCAGAATTTTCAAATTATTTTTCTTCTTATTTTTCACTTATTTTCAAGCTAAAACTTAAAAATTTTAATATTCTCACTTTTTTCAATAGTTCAGATTTTGGTTTGGAGTTATAAAGATTTTTTTGCATTTTATTTTGTCGATTTTTTCAATTTTTGCCACTTGAATCCGAATCCATGGATCCGCATATTTTTGCGGATCCAGGAAGCCAACATCTTGGCATCAAACGGATCTGGATCCTAAGCACATGCCACAAAGAATGAGACTTTAAGAGACGACTGTTCGGAATTTATTCTCTGTTTATTATTAATTGATCTATTTACTAACGATTTCCTGCAACTATAACTTGTTTCTGTCTTTGCAAAAGCATTAAATAAATCATTAAAAGATTATTTATATGTAAGGCGAATTCTTAATTTAAGCTAGGACAAGGAATCGACATATTTAACGAGTATCAGGTCGTCTTTACATTCTCATCCTTCGTGGGTAACCTTGTACAATTTAGGTTTCTAGAAACTCATAAAAATTCATTTAGATACTTTTCACATGGATACTCGTCAAAAAAAAACATATCGTTCAAAATGAAGAAAACCCCTAATCCTTAATCATGACCTTCATGTTAAACTTTTAAGGGAAAAATAGGATCAAATTTTTTTTTTGGGGGGGGGGGCTGTCTTATACTTAATTTAGAATAAATTTCAAACAAAAAGCGGCATAACAATTCTTTCTCAAGAATACTTATTCTTAGAATATCAACTACTATTTTTTAGGATTAACAAATACTTACTTAAGCGACATGCACTGAATAGCTAAAGGTTCTAACTCATAGAATCGCACACTGTGCGTCTTAAACGGTGCCATGCTATCTGAAACTTTTAAAAAATGTCTCAAAAAATATAAAAAATTTATTCGACTTTATTCACTTCTGAGCGGAAGGTTGAGGGGGGGCGGAGGGTGGTTAAAACCTCTCCGCCGATCTTGCAGCAACTGTTCTCAGAGTTCCATAAACCTAAAAAATGAATTGTGAATAAGATGCTATTTCGTCGTTCGACAGAACTAAAGGCCGAGTAATCTAACGTTCAATTTAACTGAAGTCATCTGATCACAAACTGCTTTGTAGTCCATTAAAAGTTTATTATGCAATTAATCTATGTAAAAGGTTAACTTTGCGTTTCCTCAAAATTTATGACAAATTGACTGTTTTTTGTGTATATTTAACTGCTATTTAACGTTAGCTCAAATGAGCTTTTTCTACCTAGAATTTGTTTTAATAAACTTTTCATGTATTCAAATGGACTAACTTTTTCAACCAGAGGATTGGGTCAAATATTCTTAATAAATTTTGGGACAATTAAGATAAAAAAGGCAAGATTTAAGCATTAGTTGAATTAACATTTTTCCAACTGTTCTAAATTTTATTCATTTGTACTAATTGGTTTGAAATGAAGAAGAAGTTACATGATTACTATCAATCAATCAATATTTAGTTCCCACCTTACTGGGAGGACTCCCGAGAATTAGATTACAGATGGCACGTCGAGCAATTGCAATATTTTGATAAGAACCTAAAAAATACATTTTTATCATTTCAATTAAAAATGTTATCTTCAGATAAATTTTCAATAGAAAAATGAAGTGTATTGAATTTTTGGAACAAAAATGTTCTGAAAATTATAAAAATCCACTTATCAACCCACCCATCCGGCCAGCCAGCCTGCCAGCCAACCAACCCCCCAATGATGCACCATAATTACCTAAAATATGTATTTTAGCATCTGCGAGAACAATCCTAGTTTTGGTCACATTCTCAACTGTATACTTAGTTCTACCTCCTTTACCAGCTACTCGACCTATAGCTCGGGCAAGATGGTCACCCTTCAGTGTCTTCACATCCTAACAGATAAATCAGATTTAGATAAAAAAGTAAAATGTAAGTTCTTAAAAAGGAGTGTCTGGTTAAACAGTGATCATACCTTGGGAAGGGGGGGGGGGGAGAATTTTTAAGATCGATTTTGCGCTCTTACTTAGATATTATACACCGTACAAATATATTTTAAGTCTCAAACAATTTCTAAAAAATTTCTCTACAATACTGCACTCTCCGCTCAAAAATGTCAAGCCAGACATTTTAACTAGATAAAACAATTTCAAAGGCACTGTAAGCGTATTTTCAAGTTACCCTCCATGAAAAGATGGCAATGCCCGATTCACAACGTTACCTTTCAAACCTATACGTCACTTTTGCAGATAAACCACGTTTGATAATTCTCTTTATTTACAATGATATCTAATTCATATTAGTTCAGGACAACGATTTCCAGGGTACCGTTGTGAATTGGGCATTGCCATCTTTACATAGAGGGTCACTTAAAATTACGGTTATAGGCCTTTTAAGTATTCATCCACAAATGCATTATTCGTACGCGCAAAAAGCATATAAATTAAACGGAAATACGTAAAAATTCACCTGAACAACAAATGAGTCAATGAACAAATCGTCGAGACGGACGAGCGCAAGGGCGTCCTCAACCTCAAAGCCGAGCACGAAAGCGCGCACAAAATCTGCAGCTTTCTGTAAATTCTGAATATCCGTCGTATCCTGAAGCAAAAAAAATTGTTGTTGAAATTTCAAAAAAAAGGACTGAAATTCAAAATAAGAAGATGGACTTCTATTTTTTTCATTCTGTAGATTAAAAGTTATAAAATTATTAATGAGAGTTACCTTGCAGGTTCTGATTTCTACATTCTTGCTCTTCAGATTAAATCGGACCTGCAAACCAAAAAATATTTATTTATTACGTCTATTAGTTCCTTTGATATGCATATTTCCAATGTGTTAAATAAGAAGAAAGATGTCCCAGGAAGTTTGCCCAATATTTCTTATTTAACTGGCATTTCCAAATTTTTAAGGGAAATCAAAATTTCCACGTTATATTTAGTGAAAAAAATTGAAAGAATTCTTTCCGATTCAGAATTTATTCAAAGTTCATAATCTTCTCGGGAAAACTCGCAATAATAATAAAATTAGTCACTAAACGAATTTTTTACCTGAAGTTTAAGATGTTCCACGATAGGTTCAAACAGCTTCATCCAGTTTTCCTTGAGGGGTGAATATCTGTGCTGGGGGACTGGGACCTTTCGAACCTTAACATTTATAAAATTTAACAGGAGTGCTACGGATACATTTCATATAAATGTGGATCCGGATTAGGATCCTGGATCCGCCCTGAAAAAAAAATGAATCTGTATTCAAATCGGGATCGATCCAGTTCGTGAAAATTTTTATCCTAAGCACTGGTGGTTATTAGATGATTAACCCTATAATTATAGAATTCCGTTGACCCTTGATTAAAAATCGGCGAAAAACCGAAAACATTAAAATTTAACTTCAAAGATTTCTTTGTCGAGATTAAAGGCGAATTTTACAAAAATTTCATTTTAAATTAATATCAATTAAAAGTTCGAGATTAACTTCTTCAAACATCTTATTGGCGAAATTTTTTTAAAAATATTAAAAAAAAATAATCAAACTGTGAGTTAAAAAGTATAGAAAATGGTAGAAATCAAAAAATTAAAATTTAACATTTTGAAACATAAAATCAAATAGAAAGTATAACAAATAAATGAGAGAAGATTTGGGTTTTGTGGTAAAAATAAGGTAAAAGGATTAGGTGATATAAACTTAAGTCGATTTTTGCATTTAAAATCTTAATTAACGATTCTAGTTTCCTAATCGCCGAATTTATTTACCTCAGTGCCGTCGGCGAGTTTCTCCTTCTTTAGCGGCGGGAAGGCAGGTTGAAGTATACTAAGATCAACATCTCCATCCTCCGCTTCACCACCAGCTACAGGGTCCTCCTGGATAGGTTGATACATCAATTATTTCAATTATTGATTCACCGACCTAGGGTAAAACGACCTATGGTCAAATGCCATAGGGTCAAACGACCTAGGGTCCACCGGCAAACCGTCAATAACGCGACAAAGTTAAGGGTAAAATCAAAATGATACGAGGTCAAAAAAGTGCAACAAACGGGCAAAATTTCATTTCTTCTTTGTCTGATAAATTTCAAACTATTTTTATGTTCATTAGAACTAGTGGCCACAGCGCTCGGCCCCTAGTTTGTCCTAGCTGCAGCGCTCAGTCCAGAAATTGTCTTATCCTAACCTAACCCTAAAATAATACATGAATACTTTTTTTCATTTTGACCCTCTGTCGTTTTACCCTTTGTCGAGTTTATTACTGTTTGTCGTTTGACCCTGTAATGTTCAACCCCTGGGTCATTTGGCCCTATGTAGGTGAACCCAATTATTACAGCAATCAATCAATCACTGTTCTATTTTCAGTTCAGACAAAGCAATTTTTAGGCTAAGCTTCTCACTATTCAATTTTGGATTAGAAAACAAAATTTCATATCATGTTAAGTTAAACATTTCGGGGAAGTTTTAACTTTGAGGAAAATAAGGTTATCCTTAGGGAGATAAAAGTTAACATGCAGGGACCGAATACGATCAATTTGAACTGCCGACCGCCGTTTCAAATTGGAGTAACCGATTTAAATCCTTCCTAAATCTTTTACTTTGAATCGGTTGTTAAAATCTGAACTGACAGATGGTAGTTCAGCGACGTAGCTCAAATCAATTAATTAAATTCGGTCCCAGGATACATAAATAAGCAGTAGCGCTTGACGGGAAGTGTTTTAGATAATTATTCTTCCTAATTACCAAAAACTCCATCTGTAATATTCCCAATTATTTAAACATATCAGATTTATCCTATTCTTTGAAGTAAGAAATCAGATTGAATGTTGAGAAACTAATACCGATTTTTCTAAATTTACATTAATTAGGAAACACTTGTATTTTCTTATTTAGCGATGAATAGCTTCAACGAAGCGCAAACTGGACGATTTTTTACGTTTTTATAACAGCTCTTAAAAATCTTTTAAAATCTGGTTTAATTCAGCAGACAATTTTTGACAATAAAAATTGCATCACAAATACGTGAAAAATGTAAAAATTTAAACACTTCATTGATATTTTAATGAGATAATGTTGTCATTCACCATTAGTTAAATATTTAATCTGCTCTTACATTTCATTATTCTGTAAAATATTAATCCTGTTCCTACCCCAATAATTGAAACAATGTCCTTCATGCGAGTTTGATCAATCTTCACCCCGGTTAGCATATAGTCAGGATTACAGATTGCACATTTCGAAATATGTCACAACAATGAACACCAGATTCATTAAAGAAAAAATCGACTTCAGCCTTCTTAAACCAGATTTTGAACGAGGAAAATAGAGATGGCATTCAGATTTTTTCAATAGATTATTAAAGAAACAGTTAGTATATTAAAACATGTGTGCATCACACTTTCGGTAATTTCAAAAAAAAAATTAAGCAACAATTGTTAGCTAATTATTACACAACTTATTGTAAAAAATAGAAAACCCAGAAGATAATTAACAAAATTAAGACATGATGCATTAAATATTCCAATCCACACTTATCTTGATGACCACTCGAGTTCAGATACTACTTTTTCTATTTAAAAAAACTGATTTTTAAAATTCTCTGATCTTACGAGATTCAATGACCATTTTACAGTATAAACATGTCCAATTCACAATTCTTATTAAATCTTTCTCAAGTATGACAATCAACTGACCAAGTTTCACGCTCTGAGACGAATTAAATCAGCTTTGAGCTGCAAACTTCAGAATAAGAAAAAATGGATCAAACATTAATCCCAATATCCACTATTCACAAGCTCCCAGCTCAGATCTTATAAAACCATTATATTTAAGCAGTCCATTTAAAATAATTCATCAATCTAACAGCCGACCTTAAAATTAATTTAGTTTGTTAAAGAATTTCCTTTGAATGGACAAGATATCTAGATTAGTGGCCGAATTTAAAGAATTTGAGCGGCGGTTTAAATATGGTTGGTTCCTCTTAAAATAGCATCAAATGTTCCAAGATTTAAACCGGCGCTTAACTTAACCCCGGGTTTGGCGGATTTAAACCGCGGCTCAAATTCCATCTCTGTTCCGTTAATAACTTTGCAGACAGACATTGTAATTAATTTTTACAGTACATTAAGAACATTTTAAATCCAAACTTATCTAGTAGACATAACTAAGCTCAAGTTTAATGATCCCATCCAGCTAGGCAATTTTTAGTAAAACTAACAAAATATTGACTCATAATACTAACGTACGTTATCAACTTCCATCTTTCTTTTGCTCGCCTTTTTTCTAGGCACTTCAAACTTTTCCTCTCCCTGCATTATTTCTTCAGAAATCATCTGAAATTATTCCGACAAATGACAAAATTCAGGTTAAAATATTTATTCAAAAATTTTCAATGGCGCCAGCTTCGGTAATCTCAGTGTTAACGATAAAATGCTTTTACACGTCACAGATATACAGAAATACGCGTTTCTAACAAGAGTGATAGATGGGCGAACTTTAGGTATACCAAGAAACGAATATTTCAATATATGAGATCAGAATTGAACAAGATACGGATCATGAAGTGAGAATTTCTGGATTTTAGTTTCGTTCCAAACAAGTTTCGTTACTAAGACCATAGTTCGTTCCAAAAAGTCCAAGTTTCGTTACAGTTACAAAAAGTTTCCGTTACAAGAACTTTATCTTTATCAGAGAGAGAATCCACGAATCGAGAGACAGGTTTCATCACAATTATCGAAGAAAAAGGTAATGATTAATTAAGAGGCAAAATCCAAAAGTTTAGGCTTGATAAGTTCCATGTAGTATCTTGAAGTTGAACGACAATGAATACGTAGAAAGTAGAGAATTACACACAGTAACACTGCGCAAAGATTTACATACATCGTAGCGTCATTGTCATTTACAACATAAAATCAAATAATTGAAGGATAAATTAATATCCGTCGTTGTATCCGCCACCACCACCGCTACGTCCGCCACCTCCATATCCACCGCCTCCTCCACGTCCACCGCCATATCCTCCCCCACCGCCGGAGTATCCACCGCCACCACCTAATTAAAAAAATATTAAAGAAAGTTCTAAATTTTAAGCTCTAAATTCTATGTTATAAAAGTATGTTTGATCTTGTCTAGTGGGTTTCTGTTACCAGTTTGTTAACGTAGGGTAGAGTCGGTTTGTAGGAAGATGAAAGTGGGGCAAAATCTTTAAACATAAATCCATAATTAAACTACCAATCCAATAGGTCAGATAAGAGACAATTACTAAAATTCATCCAAACCTTGAACAGGTAAATTGGACCGAAAGCTTAATATGAGAAAATGTTTAAAAATCCTTGAATTCCCAGGACAAAGAATAAGGTTTTAGAACATCAGAAACCAAGAGAGGAGTCTGAGTTCAACAGACAATTTAATTTTAAGACAGAGACAGACATGAGAGAAGACGATGATGTAGAGGAGGAGGGAGAGGGAAATCTTAGTTTCACACCTCCACGTCCGCCTCCATAACCACCTCCGCCTCCATAACTGCGTCCACCGCCATATCCACCACCTCCGTCTCGGCCACCGCCATATCCGCCTCCTCCACGGCCACCGCCATATCCACCTCCGTCTCTGCCACCGCCATATCCACCGCCTCCACGGCCACGTCCACCTCCACGGCCACCACCACCGCCACCATCCTCGCGGGGTTTAGCCTCATTCACCTAGATTTAACAGTAATGACAAAATTTCCAGTTTTTATTTTAACTTAATATAACAGATCAACCCATTTAAATGACAGATAAATCCCAATAAATGACACTACAATTTCAGACAAATAACCCTCGACCATGACACAACTGAACAGTATTTTTACCTTGATCTGCTGTCCAAGAATGGTCTGTCCGTCCATGGCATCCATTGCGGTGTCAGCATCCTCCTTCCTGTCGAAGGTGACAAAGGCGTATCCTTTTCCGGTGTTGTAAACATCGCTCACCATTCCGAATTTCTCAAATTCACCCTGAGATTAATAAAAGCGTTAAAAATAAGAAACATTTAAGTGAAAATCCGGAAAAATTGAAATTTTCATATTTGAAATATGCTAACCTGGATCTCATGGTTGGAGGCGGATTGATCAATCCCGTAGACGAAAAGTTTAGACATCCTGTCTCTAGTATTCGTGGATTCTCTCTCTTGATAGATAGACTGATAGTTAAAGCAATTAGACTATGCTCATCTGAAAGCAGTTAAATGCTATGAAAGAGATCCATCAAGGTAAAGACGAATGTACAGATAATACAGAAAAAGCCGTAACACAAAATGGCTACACCAGAAAATTTTCATATAGATTTTATATAGACTTTACAGGTAATCTGAGTATGCAAGGAGTTAATATCCTCCATATCCGCCACCACCTCCATAACCACCCTGTTGCTGGCCTCCTCCATATCCACCACCCCCATATCCTCCCTGTTGGCCACCTCCATATCCGCCACCGCCGCCATAACCTCCCTGTTGGCCACCTCCATATCCGCCACCTCCATAACCACCCTGCTGTCCGCCATATCCGCCACCACCGTATCCTCCACCTCCTCGTCCGCCACCATATCCGCCACGTCCACGACCACCTCCACGGCCTCGGTCTCCACCGCCCCTGAAAAACGTTATATATATATATAAATAAAACCACTGAAATGTAATAATTAAACGATGAAATATGATATTCAACTTATTTGAAATGACAATCTCTTTTAAACTTAATATCATTTGTTCAGATTAACAAAATTAGTATGAAACGCCTACCTTCCTCCCTCTCCTTTAGGTCTGGCCTCGCTAACTTTTATCTGTTGTCCATTCAGACTCTGTCCGTCCAACTCCTGTATAGAACATGTTTATACTAAAAAGTACGGAATAGATCAAAGTCCGACTTCATTGCTATTCGATAAAGAGTCTGGCGGACGAAGAAAAGAACCACCAAAAAATATCCGCCAGAGCCAACAATATCCAACAATTTCGTTGAGTCAGATTTTTTATTTTACCGTGGGGTTTGATACCAAGTACACGCCCAGCCAGCCCTCAGCACTACTAGCAGTGTTGTACCCGCCACCTCGGCAGTTTTAATTCAAATGTATTAAAACCTGAAATTGTATATAACTAAGGTTGTGCTCAGCTCCGAGATAATAAATTCAACGCCTACTGATATTCTTTAACAAGGTTTCCTTTCTGATAACTGATAATAATTAATCAACAAGTTAACTTTACAATATTTTTAATAGTTTGCGAATTCGTATAACATTTCTAATCAAACTTCCATTTAATACAATTCAAAAAACCAACTCTAACAATGACGACAACATAATGAAATAGATGACTAACCTGTGTTGCTGTGTCGGCGTCCTCCTTACGATCAAAGGTGACAAAAGCAAATCCTTTCCCACTGTTATAAACATCAGTCACCATACCAAATCTCTCAAACTCGGTCTAAGAAATATATTAATAAAATTCAGTCGAGAAACTTCTTATTTCGCCTATAAGAAGAAACTCTCATATATAGTTACCTTAAAAGTGTTGAGAACAATTTCTTGTTATCAAATTACTAAACTTTCTTGACATTACTGTTCATTATGTTGATTCCATAAAAGTTGTAAAATAAGATTTAAAAAATATCAAAATTTTTTATATTTAAAATTTTCACCGCTTTCACACGTGGGCGGTAGTAGTGCAAGAGAAAGCAAGGAGAAAGTACAAACAAAGAGAAGGAACGCGTGGAGATAAGAATTCATATATACCACGATGCACTCAAAATGTCCAACGGATAAAAATACCTGAATCTCCGAGTTCGACATGGACTGGTCCACTCCATAAACAAACAGTTTAGACATAATAGAGTTGTCGATTCTGAAAACAAAATATAATATAATTTGATACACAGTGTGTTCTTGTACAGAATATATATAAGGCAGTACACTGAACAGTGTGTGTACTGCTAAAAGAATGAGTGAAAGTCCTATGAAGAAATACTGGATGTTGGAAAGCTTTCACGAACAGATCTTATCAAACCGTCTAATTTCTCGGCTCGAAACACAACAATCCTGAAGAAATATTCAAATATAAAAATCAAAACAGATAATTTCTGTAAGTGGAAAATAAATCTGATGTTGTGTGTAGAAAGAATTTAGGAGGAGTGTGGGATATCGACTAGGTGGCCAGGCTTAATATACATGCGCAGAGAACCCCGGCTCAACCCGGCACTTTACCAGGGGCCTCACAGCAGGGGTAAACGCTAACAAATCAGGGGGAGGTATAAAACAATCTTTTGATCGAACAACTTAAAAAGGCAAAAATGTTATCAAAATAATTTTAAAAATAATTGTCCATCCCTGTTTTTCCCCGAGTGGATGCGTGCGCATGCCGAAAAAGTCACGTGTACCTCCACGAGGCTAAAGACCAGCATTGCAAACCGGGGGAATTTTTCCCCATTTTTTTGGAAATCTGGGGAACTTATACCCTTTTGGGAAAGAGGGAATTCCCCGAAGAATTTAATGAAAATTGGGATATTTCTTGGGACCTAAAAACTGTTAAGATACATTTTGTAAATTGCACTGAAAAACAATGAAATTGACTGAAATTAATAACAATTCTTTTTATAAATTATTTTTCGACAAAAATGTATTTGTTATATAAATAGATCAATCATTGTCAAGGAAATATTTCCCAAAATAGGGCTTTTTAAATATTGAAAAGCATATTTAAGGTTTTTTTACAAGTTGAAATCCACAAAAAGCGCTCTTTCACAATGTTTTCAGTATTTCATAAATATTGGGAAATGAAGTCGATTTTGGGAATTTTTAATTTTGGGAGTTAGCAACGCTGCAGTAAAAACCTCCCCGTCCCGTAAATTGAGAAAATAATATTAAGGTTTAAAAATCTATTTATCGCAAAGAGAAGAGTTACAAAAAGGAATCAGGGGTAAGGTTTCTGGAAAAGTATTAACCATTCGAATAATTTGCGAAATGATTTAATTTGCAAATATTTTTTTCTCTCTTGGAAAAAAATAACTAGCAGTCCATGGGGAGGGGGAGGGGGCTGGAAAATAAAGAGGGGTGAAACTCTACACGTGCAGGTTACAAAGGGTGAAAGCAGGGATAATTCTTCCTCTCAAATATTTCAAAGTAGGGGGAGGGAAGAAAGGGCTCAAACTTCTTTGCTAATAAGTCTGCGATTTTGGCAACAAAAAAGTACGTTGTTCAAAAGTACATTTTCTTTGATTTTATTATGGGTTTAAATCGGTCCTTCACTGTTACCAGGGTAAAGGTTTAGGGGTTGAGAGGGGGGGGGTTTAGGGGATTTAAAGCTGAGCCACCTGTCAAAATACGTTGCTAGGGAAGCTAAGGGTGGTGTCGACATTAATCCCATTTTTGAACAAAAGTTGACGATTCAAAAAGTTTAAAATAGAAAATTCCCAAAATTTGATTAATAAAACATCAAAATACCAGCGGTTTATTATTTCCTTTCTCAAGTTAAGGAAGGGTATTATTAAAATTACAGATAAAGCAAAAATCAAATGTATGTATATGTATCTCTAATAGAAAAAATATTTTCTGAAAAACACGAGAATGAAAAAAGAAGGGTAGAGGGGAACCGTGAGAGACAATTTTCAATGAAGAAAAAAGAATCAACATTTTTTAATTTGTTCTAAAAGAGGATATTGACTGATATGAAGTGGTAGTTTTACGGAGGATAAAAAGCAGATGTTTGAAAGATTTTAAACATAATATAGTGACTCTCCATGCAAAGATGGCAATGACCGCTTCACTAAGGTACCCTTAAATGAGATGTTTTGCTAAAATTTGAGAAAATAAATTCTCAATTGTAGGTTTTCTACAAATTTTCTACTGCAAGAAAACATTCGGGATTTATCAGAATCTATCATCTTTGTTCAGCAGGTTTCCAAGGGTACAGTTTTGAATCGAGCATAACCATCTATGCATAGAGGGTTACTTGAAATTAGGCTTACAGTCCCTTTAAGAAAGAAAATAAAGATAAGATAACGTTCCAAAAAACAGATCAAAGGAAGGGCAGGAAAGATATATGAAGCATACAGTGGGATCCATAAAACACGAAAATTCAAGTCAGGCAAAAAACATGTGAACTGAACAAAAAATGTCCTACCGTCTCCAAGGGATCATTTCCACCCCATCCGTCCAATTTCCACCAACATCATTATTGGACTCGCTGCTCACCTAATATATAAAAACATATAAACTCACTCACAAACTAGAACTTAACATTATTGGAATCACTCCTAACCTAAGAATAAAACACATTCTTGGACTCGCTGCTAACCTAGGAATGTTAAACCATTTTTGGACTCGCTGCTAAATTAATAAAAAAAAACACAATATTTTCGGAAATTTTGCATTTATGCAATTTCCATTCCGTTAACAACTCATGTTTGATATATGTTTTTAGATTTCGTGAAAGTACAGACTTCTCCCCCCCCCCCCAC
>NW_019396594.1:10840-15064 GCF_000591075.1 Eurytemora carolleeae | reverse complement strand
AGCAATCAAATAAGTACTTATGGAACATATTCTCAAATAAACACTTCTTGGACATATCTCGAAAATTATGAATGAATTTTGATTGTCAATTGAAACATTAATCAATCTAATATTATTTAGAATGCAGAAAATAAGTTAAACTAACTTCATTTTGACGAGAATTTTTTTTTATTTTCATGAAAAATTTGCTGAAATGAGTGAAAATTTAAAAAAACGGTGTATTTTCCAGGATAAAATCCGTACAATCCGTACAATTTGAAAACAAATCCGTACAATCCGTACAATCCGTACAATTTTAGGGTTAAAAAAAAATCAATCCGTACAATCCGTACATTTTGGCCACCCTGTAATTATACCCAATTCACGTGAATTCTGTCAAGCCGAGTATATATTTAAATGAATTCTGATGGGCTTAAGTCTCCCTATTCAGGCGAATTCTGCCAAGCTTAGTCTCACTCCTATTCACGTAAATTCTGTCAAGCTTAGTCTCCCTTCAACGTAAATTCTGCCAAGCTTAGTCTCCCTCCTATTAATGTAAATTCTGTCAAGCTTTATCTCCCTCCAACGTAAATTCTGCCAAGCTTAATCTCCCTCCTATTCACGTGAATTCTGCTAATCTTAATCTCCCTCCTATTCACGTGAATTCTGCTAAGCTTAATCTCCCTCCAACGAAAATTCTGCCAAGCTTAATGTCCCTCGATCCTATTCACGTGAATTCTGCCAAGCTTAATCTCCCTGCTTTTCACGTAAATTCTGCCAAGCTTAATCTCCCTCCTATTCACGTGAATTCTGCTAAGCTTAATCTCCCTCCTATTCACGTGAATTCTGCTAAGCTTAATATCCCTCCTATTCAGGTGAATTCTGCCAAGCTTAATCTCCCTGCTATTCACGTGAATTCTGCCAAGCTTAATCTCCCTCCTATTCACGTGAATTCTGCCAAGCTTAATCTCCCTTCTATTCACGTGAATTCTGCTAAGCTTAATCTCCCTCCTAATCACGTGAATTCTGCCAAGCTTAATCTCCCTCCTATTCACGTGAATTCTGCTAAGCTTAATCTCCCTCCTAATCACGTGAATTCTGCCAAGCTTAATCTCCCTCCTATTCACGTGAATTCTGCTAAGCTTAATCTCCCTCAAATTCACGTAAATTCTGTAAATCTAAAATCTCCCTATCCATGTGAATTCTGTTGAGCTTCGTCTCCATATATTATGTTGTTCAAAGAATTGTAACTACTGAGGATCGTCATGATAGACGTGAAACATTGTTTAGTTTAATTCTTTTTTTTAAAAATGTGAAGTTAAAAGCTGAAATATTTTATTTCCATATATATAATATGTAAATTAAGGAGCTCCATTTTTTTAAAGAATTTAATTCGCTTTATTAGGGAAAAAATTGAATTAGGAGGAAAATAAAAAAAACTTTCCTTTCCCCCAAATCATTCAATATCTGAAAAAATTCACCCGTGTAGAGAAATCAAAGCTATAATTTTGGATTCAAGATTAACACTACATGAAATGGCAGTATTATTTAAAAAGGGGGAGCCAGTGATTTCCAATGAACTTAAAGAAAATCGTGAAATTTAAATGTAGACAAGTTGCAACACTGAATTTAGGCGGGCCCGGGTAATTTAAGAAAATATACACCGAATTAACAACCAATACATATCAAGTACTTACATCATAATCAATGCAGAGTTCACTTTCTCCCACAATAAGTTCCTCTTCTGGATTGGAGAACACGACTGCCTACGAATACATTAATCGTTGGAATAGATCAGGTTTCATACAATATTATATAACTAGAGTTTACACCAGTAGTATCTCAATTAACATATAAATATTTCAGAAGCAAGAAAACTGAGGGTATACGCCTTGAACCACTATTTAAAGATATTTAGGAACGAAATGGGGGATAATGTTTCATTGGAACATAAAAAGCTTTCATGTCGGAAAGATCTTTTCACCATTCTCAGAGAATATAATTTTCCAAATGTTTGGCCCCTTCTAAATATTGAATATCTAGGCTGGAATTGACACTATTTGGAAATTTAAACCAAAGACACTGTAATTTTGTCCAGAAAACTTGTTTAAAAAGGTGACATGTGGTTGAGGGGTAGAGTGAAGGGGAAGGGCGACAGAAAGAACGAGGAAACTGTGTCGAAATATCTCTTAAGGGGGAGGGCGACGAAAGGAACGAGCTAACTGAAACTGTGTCGAAATATCTGTTAAGGGGAGGGCGACAGAAAGAACGAGGAAACTGTGTCGAAATCTCTCTTCAGGGGGAGGGCGACGAAAGAAACGACCTAACTGAAACTGTGTCGAAATATCTGAATGTTTTGAAATTGAATACGATATTGTTTCAGAGATTTTCATGTAGAACTATGTATTGTTTCAATGGAACATAAAAATCTTTCATATAGGAAAGATCTTTTCACCATTCTCAGAGAATATAATTTTCCAAATGTTTGGCCCCTTCTAGATATTGAATATCTAGGCTGGAATTGACACTATTTGGAAATTTAAACCGAATAGTCCGGGTGGTAAGGGGGGGGGGGCAAGAGATAGAAAAGAATTCATTAAAAATTTTGTTTAGATTTGCTTAAATTTTTTTGGAAACAAATGGACAGACATACGAACCGCCAGACAGACAGAGGGAAAGTATATATATATATATAGTTCGAGAACTGTATAAACCCCCTATGTTCGATCCATTATATAAGTTCAATTCAATCTTCACGAGGATCCAATTCATGTTTAGTGAAGACCCGCTGGTATCTTACTTTAGTTGGATCTTTTTTAACAAAGAAGTGACTAATAGCGGATCCATTGCTTTGTCTAAACCTAACAGATTAAAACGGTTGAAACTTGGACAACCGTTCAAGTACTCGCTTGATATCCAACCTGACAGTCTAGCGGACCAACTCAGCATTTTTATAATATCATAAACAAGTAAAATCAAAAACAGTTTTTCGAAATTGTTTATCAAAGGACAAATGAAGTATCTTCGTAGCCTTAGTTAAAAAAAGAAGGTTGACTTGATTTGATCGAAAAAAGATTTGATTTGCGAGGTATTAAATTGGAAGTCTAGACTCTGACGTAGAGATTAGACCCATATTGTGTATTATGCCTCTGGCTGTGGTAGATTTAATCTTTAAACGTTTTCATACAAAACCGGTTTCAAATAATCTCAAGACAGAAACGCTAAGATTGCGGGGAAGTTAAAAAGAAAGTAGAAAACAAACTGTCATTTCATAATCAACGATTTTTGATAAACAAGGATGAAAAGTTCAGCACAAATAAATTTGTTAATTTTTTCCCCTCGCATTCTACAGTGTTCGGCATTTATATCAATTACGACAACTTTTCTATTAACGTTATGATATTTAACAAGCTTCAAGCTAAAAGATTACAAGTAAACAGATCATCTGGCTGAATTCCTGAACGGCCAATGAAGTCGAAAAAAGAGGTTTTAAATTATCACACCCGTGGTATATAAACATAATTACACCAATTAAACCAATTAACAATTAAAATCTTTGTCATATTGATTGTGTATGCATGCAGCTTTAATGTATTGATATATACGACTATAACAATTTTATACAAGGGAAAATTGGCTCAAATTAAAAAAAATTATGCAATTGTTTAAAAAATTGGGATAATTAGAATGGTTGGAGACTGGGGAGAGAATTCCTACCTGGGTTTCTGTTGTTGCTCCATTGACACCTGTGGTTAAGTTCCTAGTCTTGTACAGTTTAGATATCATAATATAATGCTGGAAATCATAAGGTAGGTTTCTATCTCGGGCCTTGCGCATCTCAGTAACAAGGGTTTCCAGCAGGGGCACAGTGATCTAAACCAAAAAATCTCATAAAATGTATACAAGCTGGAGCACTTTTGCCTAGGTTTATATCATGGTTCATCAGTCGTGTGTATTTTCAGAAGTGTATATTTTTTTAATTACCCCACATGGGGGGGGGGAGGGTGATGATTTTTGATGATTAAGAGGGAAAAATGAAAAAGTGGACATCAGAAAAAAACTTCTTATTCTTCAGATAATTGAATTGCATGTAGCAAGAGATTGGAGCCTTCCATTTGTTCAAGAACAGGAAAAATGCCTTTTTTACCCATTTAGTATACCTGAGAGGCCATATAATTAATTGGCAAATATAAAAGTTAAAGAAATTTATATGTATATGTACGGATAGTCATAGGGTGGGGGGGG
>NW_019396594.1:0-10786 GCF_000591075.1 Eurytemora carolleeae | reverse complement strand
AGAAAAAAGATGATGAATGTCGCATTACATTGGAGCTTTACTAACCATTAAAGATCAGAAAGTTCGGTGAAATGCTTTAATTTACCTATTTTGTATACCTTAGAAACCATTTTTATTTGGCTAATATGGAAGTTGAAATAGGAATAAAGAAAATAATTTAAATAACAGAGATGGAATTTAAAGAATTTGAGCCGCGGTTTTAATCCGCCAAAACGCGGTTTAAATTAAGCGCCGACTTAAATCTTGAAACATTAGAAACAATTTAAAGTGGAACCAACCATATTTAATACGCGGCTTAAATTTAAACCGCCGCTCAAATTCTTCAAATTCGGCCACAGGCGTAAACAAAAATAATTATCAAGATTTTAGTAAATTCGAGGTTTCGCGAGTTTTTTTATTTAAATAGTAGTCACGAAACCTCGAAAAGGAAACTGTTTGATGTTGCGTGTTTGTAAATAAACAGGTTTTTCTAACATTATTAGTGAAACTTAAAAACTTTCATTAGGAAATTAGACGAGTGAAACAGTAAAATTTGCGCTTCAGATTTACATGCTTAAAAGAAAAAATTTACATTACTAGAGATTACTTGTAATAAGAATGATTGGATTGGAGGGGATTACGTCAGGGGTTTATAGAGGCGGAATGATAAATACTGCTCTTTAAAAAACCTTTAAAAAGGGGGTTAATCATTCCTAAAAAATATTCTCCACAATTAACAAAATTTTTGGTAATGAGGGATTCACAAGTTGTTTCAGTGGAACATAAAAATCTTTCATGTAGGAAAGATCTTTTCACCATTCTCAGAGAATATAATTTTCCAAATCGATGCGCACGAAGTGGGCTACGCTGCAGCGCTGCAAATTCACACTATTTGGAAAGGACATCAATAGATTTTAGTATGCTTTAGAAAGAGAATAATTTACCATCTGAAAAAGATGCTTCACTATTTGAAAAGGATATGAACATAAAAATCTTTCATATCGCAAAGATCTTTTCACCATTCTGAGAGAATAAAATTTTCCAAATGTTTGACCCCTTCTAGATATTGAATATCTAGGCTGGAATTGACACTATTTGGAAATTTAAACCAAAGAAATTGTAATTTGATCCATAAAACTTGTTAAAAGAGGCGACATGTGGTTGGGGGTAGAGTAAAGGGGGAGGGCGACAGAAAGAACAAGCTAACAGAAACAACTGTGTCGAAATATCTGAATATTTTGAAATTGAATATGGTATGGTTTCAGAGATTTTCATGTAGAACTATGTATTGTTTCAATGGAACATAAAAATCTTTCATGTCGGAAAGATCTTTTCACCATTCTCAGAGAATATAATTTTCCAAATGTTTGGCCCCTTCTAGATATTTAATATCTAGGCTGGAATTGACACTATTTGGAAACAAAAATCCTGAAAGATATTAGGTTTAGTATAGTATGCTTGGATTTAGAAAATTGCCATTCTGGAAGTGATGACGATTTATTGGGGAAACCGGTGAATTACAGACAATTAACAAAACAATTTCAGTTATATGGAGGGGGGAGGTCATTTTACGGGTAGTTTGCTTACAGGGGCGGAATGATGTACAATTCTTGAGAATAAAAATTGTGGTCTACAACACATTTTATGGATCGATACATAGATAATTATACAAAGCGGGTTGAAATTTCCCCCAAACATTAGTTCAAATAAAAATCCCATAAAACCTTAAACTCAATGAGACAATATGCCATGAATTAATATGCTTAAAGTCAGGGTATAAATCATGATTTTTAAAAGAAAAGAAAATTTGTTAATTAACAACATACAATAATTGTATCAATTGAACATAAAAATCTTTCATATCGCAAAGATCTTTTCACCATTCTGAGAGAATAAAATTTTCCAAATGTTTGACCCCTTCTAGATATTGAATATCTAGGCTGGAATTGACACTATTTGGAAATTTAAACCAAAGAAATTGTAATTTGATCCATAAAACTTGTTAAAAGAGGCGACATGTGGTTGGGGGTAGAGTAAAGGGGGAGGGCGACAGAAAGAACAAGCTAACAGAAACAACTGTGTCGAAATATCTGAATATTTTGAAATTGAATATGGTATGGTTTCAGAGATTTTCATGTAGAACTATGTATTGTTTCAATGGAACATAAAAATCTTTCATGTAGGAAAGATCTTTTCACCATTCTCAGAGAATATAATTTTCCAAATGTTTGGCCCCTTCTAGATATTTAATATCTAGGCTGGAATTGACACTATTTGGAAAGGACATCAATAGATTTTAGTATGCTTTAGAAAGAGAATAATTTACCATCTGAAAAAGATGCTTCACTATTTGAAAAGGATAAGCTCTACAAAATCAAATTCGCAAAAATTAAAAGTATGCTTTTAGAACATGAATGTTATCTTAAACGTAACTGTTGGTCGCTGTTGCAGGGTTAAACCCAAAACATTGTAGTGAAGAATTCAACCAATGAAAATGAGATTCGAATGCAATTAGATAGCATTTTTCCTGTAAATATGTATTAGATAGTTTCACTCGACTTGATCTAACGTTCCGAAATGAATTTATGTCCCACGAAAAAGGTTAATTTCCCTTATAATTTCTACCTGTGCCGGAATATTTATGAATCTTTCATTTATGAGGAATCCTACGCTTCCCTTCAATAGGTCTGTCACATACTGGAGAACTTGCCTAAAAATATAAGGTTGTGTTAGGATAGCCCAAAACGCATCCTAAAAATATAACAAAACTAAAACGCCCAACTAAGGAGGGGGTGCAGGGAAGCCATTGCCCCGTGATATGACCTTTGAGCCTCTGGATTCGCAGAGAAGTTCATGTAATGACCTGGCGCTTCGCTTCCCTTAAGAGTAAATTTTTTTTTAAAAGCAAAATATTGAATATTTTTTAAGTGAAACAATTTTTTTTTGCTTTTCAGGATAACACTGCAAACTCTAGTTAGACTAAGATTAATATTTTCTTAAGAAAATGTAAAAATTACTTAAATATAGTCCGTTTTGGGATTTTTTTCAGGGCTCATGGCGGCCCAGCACCCGCACCCTTGTCCATCTTCCTAGTGAACTAACTTATTATAAGCGATATTCCCGATGTAAATAATTTGCTAGCTTAGACGCTAATCGGTTCAAGGGTTCATGAGACATGATCCAAACCTACAAACTAATTTCGGCCGGTCAAGAGAAAAACTCAATCTAACTTTGCAGGAATGGATTAAGGCTCCTTAAATGAAGGTTAAAATATAAAATCTAGCACAAACCTAACTTCTGTGGAGGAGAAGGTGGGGAGTATCAAACTCAACTAAGAAGGGGTTAGAGAAAATGTACACCCCTAGCACACAAGGAAAAAAAGAATTACCGATCGTTTCCCTTAGCCGTCTGTTCTAGAATAAATCTTCTGAGCGAGGAAATTGATTCTTTAGTTTTCTCCGCCAAGTTCACCACGGTCGAGATAGCGTATACCTGAAGTACTAATATAAATATTTAAAGGGCTCAACAAGTTTTCTCAGAAACAACGTTTATTGAACGATATTATTTCAATGGAACATAAAAATCTTTCATATGGGAAAGATCTTTTCACCATTCTCAGAGAATATAATTTTCCAAATGTTTGGCCCCTTCTAGATATTGAATATCTAGGCTGGAATTGACACTATTTGGAAATAAACGCAATTTAATGACAGTTTATTCAACCTGTTGAAATTAGTGACTTGTGATGTATAGAGACTGAAAAATCGTTTAAGATCAAGCATTTAAGATTCAGCTAGGCTGGAATAGACATTTTATAAAAAATGCGGAGATTAAAATCGAACAAATAGGGATAGTAATTTAAGTCGACTGCAAGGGTGTAATGCAAGAAAAGTTAATTGCGGTCGTGTATACTCTGTAGACACTGAAACTGGGCGGAATTTGTAAATAATAATAGTTGCATCAGTGTTCGTGAAGTATCCGAGGAGGCTAAAAGCATTAAATTATGATAATTCACATAATAGTTTTCTATGACCAGAATATTTCATTGATTTATTTATGTGAAATATGGATCCCGTGTACACTGCAATACAAAAGATGTGTACACTTCTGAAACAACTTTCCTTGCATTACATCCTTGGTCGACCGTATCTTTTGTAAATAGAGTCTTCAAACGTTAAATTAACGTAAAAATAAAGAGTTGCAATTAACACATTTAAGTTAAGGATAAATAACATTTCGTTAATGTATAAACCCCTTATGATCGATCCAGGATATAAACCTAGATCAACCTCAAACAAGTTCAAATTTAATCTGGCAAGAAATTAGAGGATCTAATACATGTTTAGTCAAGACCCGCTGGTATCTTGCATCAATCGAAGACTGATATTCTTGTCTATTCTGAGCTGAGAACTTTAGAATGAGACGATCGCTTGATCTGATTATCCAAAGTTCACACTTTTGATTTTCTTCTTAAAATCCTCTTTTTGGATAGTTCTACTGCATTAAAGTTACATTTGATAAGAATTGCAGATACAGTGCTATATAGATTGGACTAATATCCGATTGCATTAAAGTCAGCTGTTCACAAATTTAGGGCCTTTAAAGGAATATAAATTTAATCATGTTAATATGAAATTATTAAAAAACATATTTTAGGACTATTGCATTTTGAAAGTTAGTCTTACTAAACATTAAACCAAAACTTGCGTTAATATCCACCGTTCAAAAGTTTTCAGTTCTGATCAGCAAAATATTTTCTTACCTCATTTGGATCATCTGTAATATCATCCCCTTCTAGTTCTTCAGGAATACTCTGTTTTATCACAGATCCAATACCTGGATACAATACTATAATCCAACGGTCTTTTATTATCAAAGATAAATATTGGAGAAGTTTTCACAAATTGCATTTTATTTTCTTGAGCATATTTTCCCGGCATTTATTCTCAATTCGAAAAAAAATGCCTCAGAAATAATAAAAAAGATGGTTTTTTAATCAATTTTCACTTAAATGTCCTTTTCTCTTGTGCAAGAACAATTTTGAGCGATCGGGGCTAGATTTATTTCATTTAACAATCTAGCAGGGGTGTATATAATTCCATTCCCCCCCCCCCTGGGGGGGAAGAACTTAAAGGTCACAAAAGAGGGGAAGGGGATGGAAAGGGGAAGGGAAGAAGGGAAGGAGAAGGGAAGGAGAAGGGAAGGAGGGAGGAAGGAGAAGGGAAGGAGAAGGCAAGAAGAAGGGTAAGAGAAGGCAAGAAGAATACAAGAAGAATGAGGGGAATGGGAGGGGAAAGGATGTGGAGGGAAAGGGGATGGGAAGGAGAAGGGAATGGAATGGGAAGTGCAAGTGGAGAGGATGGGAGAGTAAGAAGAATGGAAAAAGAAGAATTGTAAAAATCATCCCTGAAATCAGGGATGAGTTTATGAAGGAGACCTTTGTAAGAAAGTTGGGACAACGCCAGACTTTCTAGACAGTACTCCAAACTGAAGTTTGCAGATCTGTCTGCATCTCTTGGACAGCTACGGAAGAACCAAGAAAATCAGTCTCATGTCCCTGTAGACTTTTTTACTGTTTAATTAAGTAAGAATAAGTAAATTTTTTTTAATGATACTATAATAAATCAAAGAAGAGTTTAATCTGTCATATGAGTTGTCGAGTTTGGGGAAGGAATTCAAAAAAAAATTATAGGGGGGAAAGAATCAAAATATGGAATTATATACACCCCTGCAATCTAGTTCTAATCAATGCGACCTACCTCGTTGAGCAAGGATAGAATCTGTAAGTTTACTGCAATCGACCACACTAAATTATAATTCAAGTAGAGAACAAAAAGGTTTCATTACAAATCAAGATTAACGCTAGCGTATAATCTACGGGCGATATCAACAATTGGGCATGAACTTTTAATGTTTAATTTCGTTAATGTATAAACCCCTTATGATCGATCCAGTATATAAACCTAGATCAACCTCAAACAAGTTCTTTAATCTGGCAAGAAATTAGAGGATCTAATACATGTTTAGTCAAGGCCCGCTGGTATCTTGCATCAATCGAAGACCAACATTCTTGTCTATTCTGAGCTGAACACTTTAGAATGAGATGTCCTTAAAGGGAGTGTTCGCGAAAAATGAAAGGGGGTGTAGGCTTAATGCGATAAAAAAGCGCTTTTGATCGCTTCTAATCATGCTTCAATTGGTTGCGTCTATAAGGAGAAAATTGTTAAAAACGACTAATACCGAAGAACGTAGTATTCATACAAAGTTATGATCCGAGAGTTACTTAAAAAAACATTTATTTCTGTTTTGAGGATTTTTGGAAATGAAGACGACATTTTCATATTTTCCAGGAATGTTCGAAAAAAAGTTGGAAGCTAAATGTTATTTTAAAAGATAAAATCAAAACATATTATGAAAAATCAACTATATACAAATGTGGCGAAGATAATCGATGACCATAGGTTGTAATATCTGAATGATTTGTTTGAAATTAAATAGATTTTTTACGGTCTAAGTCGTATCTTGCATCTTCCTGAATTTGAATGGATACTACGTTCTTCGGCATGAGTTGTTTTTAACAATTTTCTCCTTTTAGACGCAACAGATAGAAGTAAGATCAGTAGCGATCAAAAGCGCTTTTTTCCTTCTTATAATCCTCTTTTTGGACATTTCTACTACATGAAAGTTGTATTTGATAACTACAGATACAATGCTATATCGATTGGACGAATATCCGATTGAATTAAAGTCAGCTGTTCACAAGCCCGAGGGATTAAAATAAATTTAAGGGACGACAGGAAGTGTTACAATTTAGGTTCAAATGCACCAACAGAAAAATTTGAATCCGTATAGGGCTGTACCTTGATCTCAGAAAAAGCTGTTGTAGCAATCTTTTGATTCCGTGAAAATCTTCACCCTCAGGACTCCGAGCCTCAAATTCTACCTTAACCAATAAATCATAATAATATTACACACATTACGAAAAAGTTTTGGTTTTAGAATATCTTTGAAATGATTCAGTGATCGAATTTTGATCCAGCTCGCTGAAGCACGTACTACCGGTTCAAATCTTGATCAATTATTTATGGTTTAAGATTCAGGAGGGTAGTACTAACGATTAAGGATTTGAACCGGTCATGGAATAGAATTTGAATTTAGTCCCAATTTTCTCATGAATTCAATATTATGAAACTGACATATGTCAAAGCCCTTGAAAAACATTGCTTATCCCATATAAAAGAACATTCTCTTGATGTAAAGGAAGAAGAGATCGTTAAAAAGAAATTAATAAGATTTAACTTTAAGAGGGTGGTACGTCCTTTCATCGCAATTTAAGAATCCTGATCTACCTGTATTTCTTTCCCCTCTTCGTTTTCTGAATCTGAGCTGTCTGAAGAATTGTCTGGGGTTTCTAGGGGTATCTGACGGGGATGTTTAAACCTTGAGGACATCTGAAACAAAAGATGTTAAATACCTTCATGGGTTAATTAAAGGTTTACATGATTACAGAAGGTTTAAGTTTCAGAATATAGATTTAAGAACGGAATTCTCAAAGTTTAAGAACGGGGAGGTCCACCAGCTCCTCCAGGGGCGGCGCCACCAGGTTGACCGGGACGGTTGGGCTGCTGGGGCCTGTTAAATCCGTACCTTAAAAAAATACATTCTTTAAGTATAATATAATTTTTACTTTTAATCAGAAACACTATTTCATTTTAATTTGTTTTGATAATTGTACACGGACTGAACACTTAGTTCGCCCCGTGGTAGATTATCAAACATATTTTCGCAACATTTAGTGTCTGTCCAAAATAGTTCAGGACAGGTGTAGACAGTTGCAATTCATAAAGAATTGTATTTCCACAATTTTATTTTATAAAAAAAAATTTAAAAACTTAATTCATTACTTCGTTGTCATGTATTTCAATGTGACCGATCTTTAATTATTTTAACAAATAAGAAAAATCTGTAGAATGGATTTATTATTAGTATAATTTAAATCAGATGAGCTCAACTTTAACAGTTTGTTTCGATAATTGTACACGGAATAAATACTAGTTCACCCCGTGGTAGATTATCAAATATATTTTCGCAAAATTTAGTGTCTGTCCAAAATAGTTCAGGACAGGTGTAGACAGTTGCAATTCATAAAATAAGAAACTTAAAATTTCGTCTTCCAACTTCCTTGGTAGAGTTTAGAGATTCCAGATTAATGCCTTTAGGCACAAAATCTAACAAAATAATCGACCCTTAAGAATAGACTCTTTATTTTGAACAAGATGAGAAAAGTCGCAATTCCGTTAATTTAGAAATCAGACAATAAAAATGTTTAATATGTTCCTAAACCTTTATTAACTTATAATTGTGCTTTCCCATTCGTGAGCATTCCCTACACTTGATTTACCTTGGGGGAGGGGTTCTGTCCTTCCTTGCTTCCCTGGACCTGTTCCTCACAACCTTGGAGTGGATTGCGCAGGAGACACAGTAGTACAGCTTAGCGTACAGCTTAGGTAGGGTGTAGCTGGTGTACACGCTGGCCTAAAATATGAACAGCATGTTATTAGAACAAGCAACAAAAACAGAATGTGTAAATACTTCAAATGGGAGAAAGGTAATAATAACGCGACATTCTTTTAATAACTTATCAGTTAAACCACTCCTATAAATCTTAAATTCAATCCTTATTTGTTGACAAAGACCTATAATACTTTAAATGCAAAATATTACCATGCTGAAGAGGGGGGGGGGGTGGTTGAATTTAAAATTCATTTGCGGATATACCTCAGAGATATCCCTAACAGCAGCAGCCTCTACGATGTTCCTGATGACAAACTTCCTGATGGCCTTGTCCTTGGGGCAAGCCTAAACATAAGATAAACCTAATTTAATTAAAATTGTGCCTATATTAGTAGAGAACACGAAATATAAGGGTCCAATTTTTGGACCGCCACCCCCAATCCTATCAATTTAGTTCAAGACCACATTAGTTTTGTTAGTTTAGGGTTAATTTAGGTTATGAACATTTTTAAAGCGAGCGCTGCAGCTAGGAAAGGCTAGGGGGCCGAGCGCCGCGGCCTGGATTGGATAGGTGGCCGGGCGCTGCAGCCGCATGAACAATTATATCCACGTGTTATAAGTGAGATCCATGTACAAAATTGATAGGTCAAAAATCGCTCACTAGGACTTTCACTTTTCAGATCAAATAAAGGCCGATTAGCGACAAGTAGCAAAAGGAAGAATCTAAGGTGATCCTAAAAATATTTTTAAAAAAACAAGAAGCGAATATACAAGAATAATAGAATAAGGCGATACACCATCTGAATTGATAACCGTAACGGCTGTAACAGGATAAGAAATCGTTCATCAAACTGGTTGGTTACGAGAAACAACATTTAATAAGAATTCTAATTATCATAAATCCGTAACTTTAAATCAGATATATCTTAAAAGGGTAACAGTTCTAAATTGAAAATAAGAGCGATTAAATTTGTAAATCACAATTCGGAGACCTACCAACTACCATACTATTGATTTTCTATTTACAAAACCGATATACTCAGTACAATCGCACAAATACTAAAAATTCCGACTTCAATGCCAGTAGACTTCAGCTAATGACAGCAACATTTAAGCAACCCTGAGGCCGAATTCAAAGAATTAGAGCCGCGTCTAAAATCCGCCAAAACCCGGATTAAATTAAGCATTGAAACATTTGATACAATTTTAAGTTGAACCAACCATGTTTAAGCCGCGGCTCAAATTCTTTAAATTCGGTCTCTGGTTACATTCACCCTAGCTAATCCTGATAATAAACACATCGTGATCAGTCTTAAAACATGTTGCAGGCGCGAATCACACAAAATAACCAAACATACCTTGGAGCAGTTGGTGCAACGGATGTACTTGACATGTCCGCGCCCGTGCTTGTTCCTACCGTGGTTCCTCCTCTTAAAGGGCATCTTCTGAAAGTTGAACGATACATTAAAACAAAATTCGTCACTTCAAATAGGATTAATGCTTGTTTAACATAACAGATTCACATTTACAATAAAATTTAGTATTACACGTGTGTACAGTGAACCTAAAACTTAAATGTGAGGGAGCCGCGAGGATTTCTGCTAAGGTTTGGTTTGGATTCGTCTGAAAAAGAACCATATCCGGTTTCTAACGAAGACGATTTGAAATAAAAATCTTTTTTTCTTTAACATTTAACAAATCTTTATTTTAATCTTTTAACTTTTAAATATATGGTGACATATATTAGTTTAAGCGCGAAAAAATAAGAAATGATATTGGAAAAAATATTGTTTTAGTCGTAGCAGTGGCCCTGACAAAAATATTTGGTTTGGAAATTTTCCTTACACTATTTTTGATTTCTTTACTTCCTTTTAAATCTTTTAAATAAAAATTCGGATCAATTCAGGAAGGGGGGGTGTGAGTTTTATTGCTCTACAACTCATCCCCCGAGGTGCCGGACTGCAAAATTCTGCAAAATTCTGACTCCTTTTACAGAATTTTTGTTAATTACAGTCGTCTATACGCAATATCCCCCCTACTGAACTTCTGACCTACTAACTTTCCGACCTACTGCAATGTCGGACCTACGCCAGCTGTTTATTTTAGTATTATTTGAGGGTTAGGTTAGGTTAAGACAATTTCTGGGCCGAGCGCTGCGGCTAGGATAGGCTAGGGGGCCGAGCGCCGCGGCTAGGACAGGCTAGGGGGCCGGGCGCTGCGGCCACAAGTCCATATAGCAGCTGTAAAACCACGTGCTAGTAGGTCAGATGTGTAGTATAGCGGATTTGGCGTA